>NC_086447.1:752376444-752676444 GCF_028390025.1 Pseudophryne corroboree
TTCGTTGCCAGGGGTAATTCTCATTGCCAGGGGTAATGCTTGTTGCCAGGGGTGTGTACTCGCTGGCACCAGCCCGTCAGTACTGCTATCAGGCAGGCTTCCCCTCCTCCCGCCCATAGTACTCAGCTCGGGGGGCGGAGTTTTGCAAAATGACGCAGTTGCATTCAGTGAAATCACCTTCCTTTCTACATCATTGCTTTAATTCTGTGTGCAGATATTACACTATCTTAAGCACATTATCAAACTGTGTTAAGAGGATTAGTAAGTATCCTTTATTAAAAAAAATAGTTCTGGTAGTGGAATTATCTTTTAAATGTACCCTAGTCTCATTCTTTTTATTTTAACAGGGGTTTAATCCTTCATTGGCTACAATTATACCCCTTTCACACTGCCAATGCCGGATCCCACCTGGGAATTGGAAACGGGTCCTTCCCGGGTGGGATCCGGCATTGGCAGCTGCTGCAGGCTTTCCCGACCCGGCAATTTGCCAGGCGGGTTGCCATAGCAGCGGGAGGGCGGAGCCGGCGGCGGAGGTGGAGGCGGCGCTGGGAGATGAGATCATCTACGCGCCACCTCTCCTTATCTAGTAAACGGGTCCGGGGTCGCATCGAACCGGGAGTCCATTTACGCAGCCACTGACCCGGTATCAACCCAGGTATAACACTACTTTATAGTGATGTGCACCGGACATTTTTCGGGTTTTGTGTTTTGGTTTTGGATTCGGTTCCGCGGCCGTGTTTTGGATTCGGACGCGTTTTGGCAAAACCTCACCGAAAATTTTTTGTCGGATTCGGGTGTGTTTTGGATTCGGGTGTTTTTTACAAAAAACCCTAAAAAACAGCTTAAATCATAGAATTTGGGGGTCATTTTGATCCCATAGTTTTATTAACCTCAATAACCATAATTTCCACTCATTTTCAGTCTATTCTGAACACCTCACACCTCACAATATTATTTTTAGTCCTAAAATTTGCACCGAGGTCGCTGGATGGCTAAGCTAAGCGACACAAGTGGCCGACACAAACACCTGGCCCATCTAGGAGTGGCACTGCAGTGTCAGGCAGGATGGCACTTCAAAAAAATTGTTTCCAAACAGCACATGATGCAAAGAAAAAAAGAGGCGCACCAAGGTCGCTGTGTGACTAAGCTAAGCGACACAAGTGGCCGACACAAACACCTGGCCCATCTAGGAGTGGCACTGCAGTGTCAGGCAGGATGGCACTTCAAAAAAATAGTCCCCAAACAGCACATGATGCAAAGAAAAAAAGAGGCGCACCAAGGTCGCTGTGTGACTAAGCTAAGCGACACAAGTGGCCGATACAAACACCTGGCCCATCTAGGAGTGGCACTGCAGTGTCAGGCAGGATGGCACTTCAAAAAAATTGTCCCCAAACAGCACATGATGCAAAGAAAAATTTAAGAAAAAAGAGGTGCAAGATGGAATTGTCCTTGGGCACCCACCCTTATGTTGTATAAACAGGACATGCACACTTTAACGAACCCATCATTTCAGCGACAGGGTCTGCCACACGATTGTGACTGAAATGACTGGTTGGTTTGGGCCCCCAGCAAAAAAAGAAGCAATCAATCTCTCCTTGCACAAACTGGCTCTACAGAGGCAAGATGTCCACCTCATCATTATCCTCCGATTCCTCACCCCTTTCACTGTGTACATCCCCCTCCTCACAGATTATTAATTCGTCCCCACTGGAATCCACCATCTCAGGTCCCTATGTACTTTGTGGAGGCAATTGCTGCTGGTGAATGTCTCCACGGAGGAATTGATTATAATTAATTTTGATGAACATCATCTTCTCCACATTTTCTGGAAGTAACCTCGTACGCCGATTGCTGACAAGGTGAGCGGCTGCACTAAACACTCTTTCGGAGTACACACTGGAGGGAGGGCAACTTAGGTAGAATAAAGCCAGTTTGTGCAAGGGCCTCCAAATTGCCTCTTTTTCCTGCCAGTATACGTACGGACTGTCTGACGTGCCTACTTGGATGCGGTCACTCATATAATCCTCCACCATTCTTTCAATGGTGAGAGAATCATATGCAGTGACAGTAGACGACATGTCAGTAATCGTTGGCAGGTCCTTCAGTCCGGACCAGATGTCAGCACTCGCTCCAGACTGCCCTGCATCACCGCCAACGGGTGGGCTCGAAATTCTTAGCCTTTTCCTCGCACCCCCAGTTGCGGGAGAATGTGAAGGAGGAGATGTTGACGGGTCACGTTCCGCTTGACTTGACAATTTTCTCACCAGCAGGTCTTTGAACCTCTGCAGACTTGTGTCTGCCGGAAAGAGAGATACAACGTAGGTTTTAAATCTAGGATCGAGCACGGTGGCCAAAATGTAGTGCTCTGATTTCAACAGATTGACCACCCGTGAATCCTGGTTATGCGAATGAAGGGCTCCATCCACAAGTCCCACATGCCTAGCGGAATCGCTCTGTTTTAGCTCCTCCTTCAATGTCTCCAGCTTCTTCTGCAAAAGCCTGATGAGGGGAATGACCTGACTCAGGCTGGCAGTGTCTGAACTGACTTCACGTGTGGCAAGTTCAAAGGGTTGCAGAACCTTGCACAACGTTGAAATCATTCTCCACTGCGCTTGAGTCAGGTGCATTCCCCCTCCTTTGCCTATATCGTGGGCAGATGTATAGGCTTGAATGGCCTTTTGCTGCTCCTCCATCCTCTGAAGCATATAGAGGGTTGAATTCCACCTCGTTACCACCTCTTGCTTTAGATGATGGCAGGGCAGGTTCAGGAATGTTTGGTGGTGCTCCAGTCTTCTGTACGCGGTGGCTGAATGCCGAAAGTGGCCCGCAATTCTTCGGGCCACCGACAGCATCTCTTACACGCCCCTGTCGTTTTTTAAATAATTCTGCACCACCAAATTCAGTGTATGTGCAAAACATGGGACGTGCTGGAATTTGCCCAGATGTAATGCACGCACAATATTGCTGGCGTTGTCCGATGTCACAAATCCCCAGGAGAGTCCAATTGGGGTAAGCCATTCTGCGATGATCTTCCTCAGTTGCCGTAAGAGGTTGTCAGCTGTGTGCCTATTCTGGAAAGCGGTGATACAAAGTGTAGCCTGCCTAGGAACGAGTTGGCGTTTGCGCGATGCTGCTACTGGTGCCGCCGCTGCTGTTCTTGCGCGGGAGGCAATACATCTACCCAGTGGGCTGTCACAGTCATATAGTCCTGAGTCTGCCCTGCTCCACATGTCCGTGGTTAAGTGGACATTGGGTCCAACTGCATTTTTTAGGACACTGGTGAGTCTTTTTCTGAGGTCTGTGTACATTTTCGGTATCGCCTGCCTAGAGAAATGGAACCTAGATGGTATTTGGTACTGGGGACATAGTACCTCAATCAAGTCTCTAGTTGGCTCTGAATTAACGGTGGATACCGGAACCACGTTTCTCACCGCCCAGGCTGCCAAGGCCTGAGTTATCTGCTTTGCAGCAGGATGATTACTGTGATATTTCATCTTCCTCGCAAAGGACTGTTGGACAGTCAATTGCTTACTGGAAGTAGTACAAGTGGTCTTCCGACTTCCCCTCTGGGATGACGATCGACTCCCAGCAGCTACAACAGCAGCGCCAGCAGCAGTAGGCGTTACACTCAAGGATGCATCGGAGGAATCCCAGGCAGGAGAGGACTCGTCAGACTTGCCAGTGACATGGCCTGCAGGACTATTGGCTTTCCTGGGTAAGGAGGAAATTGACACTGAGGGAGTTGGTGGTGTGGTTTGCAGGAGCTTGGTTACAAGAGGAAGGGATTTAGTGGTCAGTGGACTGCTTCCGCTGTCACCCAAAGTTTTTGAACTTGTCACTGACTTATGATGAATGCGCTGCAGGTGACGTATAAGGGAGGATGTTCCGAGGTGGTTAATGTCCTTACCCCTACTTATTACAGCTTGACAAAGGCAACACACGGCTTGACACCTGTTGTCCGCATTTGTGTTGAAATAATTCCACACCGAATAGGTGATTTTTTTTGTATTTTGACCAGGCATGTCAATGGCCATATTCGTCCCACGGACAACAGGTGTCTCCCCGGGTGCCTGACTTAAACAAACCACCTCACCATCAGAATCCTCCTTGTCAATTTCCTCCCCAGCGCCAGCAACACCCATATCCTCATCCTGGTGTACTTCAACAGTGACATCTTCAATTTGACTATCAGGAACTGGACTGCAGGTGCTCCTTCCAGCACTTGCAGGGGGCGTGCAAATGGTGGAAGGCGCAAGCTCTTCCCGTCCAGTGTTGGGAAGGTCAGGCATCGCAACCGACACAATTGGACTCTCCTTGGGTATTTGTGATTTAGAAGAACGCACAGTTCTTTGAGGTGCTTTTGCCAGCTTAAGTCTTTTCATTTTTCTAGGGAGAGGATGAGTGCTTCCATCCTCATGTGAAGCTGAACCACTAGCCATGAACATAGGCCAGGGCCTCAGCCGTTCCTTGCCACTCCGTGTCGTAAATGGCATATTGGCAAGTTTACGCTTCTCCTCAGACGCTTTTAATTTAGATTTTTGGGTCATTTTTCTGAACTTTTTATTTTTTGGATTTTACATGCTCTCTACTATGACATTGGGCATCGGCCTTGGCAGACGACGTTGATGGCATTTCATCGTCTTGGCCATGACTAGTGGCAGCAGCTTCAGCACGAGGTGGAAGTGGATCTTGATCTTTCCCTATTTTAACCTCCACATTTTTGTTCTCCATTTTTTAATGTGTGGAATTATATGACAGTATCAATAGCAATGGCCTACTACTATATATACTGCGCACAACTGAAATGCACCACAGGTATGGATGGATAGTATACTTGACGACACAGAGGTAGGTACAGCAGTGGCCTTCCGTACTGCTATATATAGTATACTGGTGGTCACTGTGTCAGCAAACTGCAAAACTAAAATGCACCACAGGTATAGAATGTAGATGGATAGTATACTTAATGAATGACGACATAGAGGTAGGTACAGCAGTGGCCTACTGTACCGTAATGCTATATATTATATACTGGTGGTCACTGGTCAGCAAAACTCTGCACTGTACTCCTCCTATATAATATTATACTGGTGGTCCCCAGTCCCCACAATAAAGCAGCACACTGAGCACAGATATGGAGTGTTTTTCAGGCAGACAACGTATACTGGTGGTCACTGTCAGCAAAACTCTGCACTGTACTCCTGCTATATAATACAGCTGCTCCCCAGTCCCCACAATTAAGCAGTGTGAGCACAGATATATGCAGCACACTGTGAGCACAGATATGGAGCGTTTTTTTCAGGCAGAGAACGGATAACTAGTGGTCACTGATCAGCAAAACTCTGCACTGTACTCCTCCTGTATACAGCTGCTCCCCAGCCCTCCCCACAATTAAGCAATAGTGCACAGCACAATCAAGTTCAACAATAACGGAGAGAACGCCAGCAACGTCCTCTCCCTAACATTTCCAATGCATGAGTGAAAATGGCGGCGACGCGTGGCTGCTTATATAGAATCCGAATCTCGCGAGAATCCGACAGCGGGATGATGACGTTCGGGCGCGCTCGGGTTACCCGAGCCATACGGGAGAATCCGAGTATGGCTCGGACCCGTGTAAAAAGGGTGAAGTTCGGGGGGGTTCGGTTTCTCGGAAACCGAACCCGCTCATCACTACTTTATACCCGGGTTGAATTGCTGGGTCAGGCGACCCGAGATTTCGGCTATGCCCTTTTCACACCGCACGCCGACCCGTCAATACGCCGGGTCGATACCGGGTTATTTGTGCGGTGTGAAAGGGGTATTAGTAGGCTTGTATGTGTTTTGCTTCAACTGCTGTATGTACTGTTCTTCAACATCTACTAAATACATTGCTCTATACTTCTATACTTTTCAGTCTTGTATTTATTTAATTAGGTTCAGTGTTTTTTTTTTTTTATTGCTCTTGGATAAAACACATATCTCTGCTGCGCTCTGCAGCCTTGTAATCAGGGAGCAGCTTTGTGTTGCCTTCAAAGCAAACTGAAATAAATAAGAGATGGTATAAATACACGTATGAAAACCACACCGGAATAAGAAGTTCTGCATTTATTAAACATGAAAACATTCTGGAAAAGCTCTTTGATTGTATTTTGGACTGGTAATCATTTTTTAAAATGTGTCCTCTTATCTTCTTTCTAGTACCCACAGCAATGTAGTAGCTTTATTTTAGAATGGGACACGGTTTAAGCGGGTGTGGTTCATTAGGTCGACATGCATTAGGTCGACCACTGAAGGTCGACATGGTTATTAGGTCGACATGGAAAAGGGTCGACATGAGTTTTTTGACTGTTTTTGGTGTTGTTTTCTTCGTAAAGTGACGGGGAACCCCAATTAGTGCACCGCGTCCCCTCGCATGGCTTGCTTCGCTTGCCATGCTTCGGTCAAAGTGCCTCACTCGGCACAGGTTACCGTTCCCAATTGTAGTCTACGTGGATGATAAAGTATGAAAACGGTGAAAAATTTCTTACAAAAATGTGAAAAACTCATGTCGACCTAGTACATGTCGACCTAATGACCATGTTGACCTTCAGTGGTCGACCCAATGTATGTCGACCTAATGCTTGTTGACCTAACGACCGCCTCCCATTTAAGCTTCCCATTATTTCCCTCCCTTCCTCCCTCCTTTGTCATGCAATCAGGCCAGGCATCCTTGATAACAGAATACAAAAATAACTTGTGATAACAGTAGGACCAGGGAAGGATTGCTGATTAAACACAGGAATAGCACCGTGTTATCTCAAAGAACAATGACAATAATTAAGTAATTGTTCAAATTCGCCTATAAGCTTCCTGCTGGGGCTGACAGTAATACAAAAAATATGGCAAAGACTGCATATTTCCTGTAAATATGTATGTACATATTTATAGGTATGTTCATTTGATGCCCTTGAATTTTAAGTACATCACATACAATATCTCCTGAGAAAAAGGAATGTAGTTTCACAGCTGGGGTCTATGTACACTTCTGGTAGCAGATGGCATCCTGGACTGTGCTTGCCAACCAGCATATGTGGTTGTCGTTCTCTCCTGTTGTATTCCTACGCTTGCGGAGCATGGATGCTGCCATCTTGGTTGCGCTCACCTGACAGTACTGACCAACCAGATTCTAGTGAGCTTGGCCATCTGCTCTGCTCAGCATATCGGCGTCCAGAGTGCCCTATTTAAATGTGGTATCGATATCCCGGCGCATGGGATGCCAGCAGTCTGAATACTGTCAGTGGCATCCCAACGCTGGGGATCGCGACACCTACTTGGTAAGTATACTAGCCCTAATCCTCAACTCTCCTAACCACCCTTTCCTGCAGCTTGACCCTTACCCCCCCCCCCCCCCCCCAACCACCACCAACAGCACCACTGCTGCAGCCTAACCCTCCCTGTGGTTTCTGACCCCCCCACCCCTCTTCACGCAGCATAGTCCTCCCTGGTGGTGCTTAAACCTCCCTCCCGCAGCCTAAAACTAACCCCCCGCCCCCACAGTCTAAACCTTAAACACCCTTCCCCCTGCACTGTCCCGTTTAAAATGCTTTAAGTAGAAATGCAACTGCAAAGGCATACTGGTGCCAGCACTGTGGCGTCAGTATACTCAGTGCCTACTACATATAACAACTACAGAAAGTTATTAATGCTTGTGGCAGCAGACATTCTGAAACCTCTGGGTGATTTTCTGAATAGATGGAGTGTACCTAAAATTTATATAAATGCGCAGGTCTTCAGCATGTCAACATTTTATCCATGAGTTTAATTCTATGATAAGGGGGCTGTACATTTTAAATATAATTTGTCCTTTGCACCACAATTTACTATACGTAGCAAGATCCTTACATATAGTTTGTCCCTAAGACTTTAAGCTGTCCAGTTAGAGCTGCCTCGGAACGCCTCTGAAACTGAGCCACAAGGGGAGAACTGACAGACTTCCAGGCTGTAGATAAGTGCCGGGTGCTGCTAAGCACTATTAATGGGAAAGGACTTGGTAAAATTCATATTTAAAGAAGAAAACCCTTGGCAATGCCAAGGTTATTAGATGTCACCTAATTGATCCATGACCTGTATGTGAGCTCTTAACCTACAGCCTTTGTATGGTCACAGCACTCTTATATGACTTCTGATATATGTGTCATTTGCAGTACATTAGGGAGAGCATTATCTCATCTAAGTAAACAATCGAGCACTAATTATGCCTGCTTCATGTAGTCCTATTTGCTCTACGTTTGTGTATGTACACTCTCAGGGATTAAGCACGTTTGATGGCAGACACAATCCAAAACCACGTCAGACAAGGAAGTGAAAGAGCTTTAATGTCATGCAGGAACAAGAACTGTGTATCCTGATTCTGTTACCACAACATTGCTGGGCACCCCCCACATTGGCTGCCCATCCTCACATCTCATTGCAGTTTCACCTTTATGTCACGGTGTCAGGTCGCCAAAAGGCAAGTGCTTGTGTTACGGGTAATTTAAATCCAGATCTGTCCCTGCCATCAGCTCTGCCACCCACCAGCAAATGGCATCCTTAAGCACGTGCTCACATGCCTAGTGGGAAATCCACCACTGCAGAGAGGGTCACAGTCATGAGTGGTGGTACAATTGGGGAGAGAAGGTTGTTGGAGGGAGTCAAAATCAGAGATGATGGGAAATATAGAAGAGAAGGTTGTCGGAAGGAGTCACAGACAGGGATAATGTTTGTATAAGGGAGAGAAGCTTGTCAGAGGGAGTCACGATCATGGAGGAGGTTGTCAGAGGGTGTCACGCTCAGGGATAGAGGCATAGGAGAGTAACTAAGGCGGCCTCCTTACCCAGCACACAATCAGCATGTCTCCCTCTCCTCATCCCCATAACATGCTACCTCGGCCCTGCTGCTCTTTCTCCTCCATGCTCCCCCTTACGTTCTCCAGCGCCTCTTCCAGCTCCGGGAACGTCAGCTTTTGTAGGTCCAGAGTGGCACCCTACCACGCCAGGAAGGAACACACAACGCCGAAGTCTGGCTATGCTCCCCCATGGCAGAGGGCCATCGCTGAGGTGACCACAAAGGGCGCCGGAAACCTCCACTATCTAGACGAGGAGGGTGGGGGCTGTGAGATGCAGGGAAGAGGGATGCATGCACGAGTCCGCAGATTCCGGAGCGTGTGGTCATGCAGCCTCACAGGTGCTTGGGTTTTGGGTAAAATGGATCCAGGGCTGTCCCTACCTGCAGCTGTGCCACCCCCCCAGCAAGTGGCACCCCTAGGCACGTGCCTCATGTGCCTAGTAGCAAATATGTCACTGCCATACAGCCTGTCAGCAGGTCAGTACTGTAATGTTATGCAGGAACGAGAGATGTGTGCCCTGATTCTGTTACCATGCAGGCTGTCATAGCTGGCACATTGTAACAGTGAGCACTGTATGTATGTATTAAAGTTATACTTTCAAGGTGTGTGTGTATTGTCTTTATTGGGGTATTTTTTTAGTAGTAGTACTACAGGTACCAGCGGGCCTGGTTTTCTGCCGCATGCTGGTACTTGTGGTTCTCCAAGTACCAGCTTGCGGGGGAGGCTTGCTGGGACTTGTAGTACTGCTACTAAAAACAATATTCATTACTTTGAACAAAGGCTATCAGCCCCCCATCCGCAGCCCATTGGATGGGGGGGACAGCCTCGGGCTTCACCCCTGGCCCTTGGGTGGCTGGGGGGGGGGACCCCTTGATTGAAGGGGTCCCCACTCCCCCAGGGTACCCCGGCCAGGGGTGACTAGTTGGATATTTGATGCCACGGCCGCAAGGCACTGTATAAAAGTGACCCCCGGCTGTGGCATTATCTGTCCAGCTAGTGGAGCCCGGTGCTGGTTTCAAAAATACGGGGGACCCCTACGCTTTTTGTCCCCCGTATTTTTGGAACCAGGACCAGGCGCAGAGCCCGGTGCTGGTTGCTTAAATATGGGGGAACCCCTGTTAATTTTTTCCCCATATTTTTGCAACCAGGGCCGGCTCAAAGAGCCCGAGGCTGGTTTGGTTAAGGAGGGGGGACCCCACGCAATTTTTTTAAAAAAAATTATAACATTTCCCACCCCTTCCCACTGATAAACATGCACGGATCTCATGGATCCGTGCATGCCTATACAAACACGGGATAAAAAAGCAGGTCTGTTTTTTTTTAGCACTTTTTCACGATTTGTATTTTAGCACGGCAGTGTTTGGCTATTGTCGGCAGTGTTTGTGTTTTGCACTTTTTAGTAAATGACCGATTTCTAGCAAATTGCAGGCGTATTTGACCGATGGTGTATTGATTCGTGATTTTTTCCTAGGACTTCCAAAATATTACGAATGCCCTCATCACTGCCGAGATTTTTGCTTAGTAAATTACCGAGATGACACTTTGAAGAAAAAACGGCATCACGGTCAAAATCGGGACCTTAGTAAATATACCCCACGGTGTTTATATTTCCCTCTCAGAAATATATAGGTAGAATATGTGTATAGGCAATGTCCCAGGAAGAGAAGCCTAAAAAAAATAAGGCACATGAAAAACACTTTGAGCTGTTAGTACAACAGATGCCCAGTGTGTTTAGTTATCAGAATTTTACTTCCTTTAACTGGCATGTCAGCCTACATGGGATTAAGCCGGGGAATTTGTAGCATGAAAATTGATTTGCAGAATGTTAGGGTAAACTTTCCAGTTTCTTTCAAATGACCGTAATGTTGTGCACGTCTTACGGAAAAATGTCAAACATTCAAGTCTTTTTTGTTAGTACAGATACACAACCGATTTTCTGGCAACTTGTGAAGTAGAATCTAATTAGCTGCAAGGTTTTCCCTGCAAGTGATTTTCTGCTTAATCCCCGCGACCACAGGAAAGGCTATTCAATAAAATAGCCTTTTTCCCACGCCCAAAAATCGAGATTCACGCTCAGAAACACACTGATACCGTGTAAACTGAGGAATCAGTGTGTTTTTTTTTTTGTTTTTTTATCTGAAATGTTTTTATTGAGAAAAGTTTTGATGTACATTACAGATTGTCATAACGTTCAATGTATATAGACAACAATCAAACATATATTTACCAAATCTGCAGTAACATTAAGTAAATAGTATTACATTAAACAAACAAAAAGAAGAAAACTAAAATTAAGTTAAAAGTTAACTAAGAACAGAAAAAAGAAGAGGAGAAAAAGATATAGAGCAGCGTTGGCCAACCCGCGGCTCTCGAGCCGCATGTGGCTCTTTCATCCTCCGCATGCGGCTCGATCCGCTCCTGGCCACCGCTGCCCGACACAGCCTGGAACACATACTTCTATAAAGGTTTCCTCCGGCGGCGGTGATTATCTTCAATTCATCGCGGGCCCATGAGCCAATCAGTGCTCACGGACAGTCAGCTAAGGGTCCTGATTGGCTGCCTGATCGAGAGCTCTGATTGGCTCACGGCCCAGTGCCGAATTGAAGATAGTCACCGCTGCCGGAGAGTGAGACTGAGGGGCAGGAGAGGCGCGTGCTGCGCTTTCCTCCCCTCATACGCAGCAGAGCAGCAGCGTGGTGAGCAGCTCTGGGTGGGGGGGGAGCGCACTGTGGGGACATGTGTTGCTGGCACTGGGGGCATATCTGGCACTGCGGGGACATATGTAGCTGGCACTGGGGGCATATCTGGCACTGCGGGGACATATATGTAGCTGCACTGGAGGCATATCTGGCACTGCGGGGACATATATGTAGCTGGCACTGGGGGGCACATCTGGCACAGTGGGGACATATATGTAGCTGGCACTGGGGGCATATCTGGCACTGTGGGGACATATATGTAGCTGGCACTGGGGACATATCTGGCACTGTGGGGACATGTCTATCTGGCACTGAGGGCATATCTGGCACTGGGGGCATATCTGGCATCGTGGGGCATATGTATAACTGGCACTGTGGGCATATCTGTATCTGGCACTAGGGGCATATCTGGCACTGTGAGGACATGTGTACCTGGCACTGGGGGCATATGTATCTATCTATCACTGTGGGGGCATGTGTATCTGTCACTGTGGGGCATATATTTATCTGGCACTCGGGGCTTATATGTATCTGGGCACTGTAGAGCATATGTGTACCTGGCACTGTGGAGCACATGTGTATCTGGCACAGGGGGCACATATGTATCTGGCACAGGGGGCCAGATACATATATGCCCCCACAGTGCTGTACTGAGGCATTATATGTATGTGGCACTGTACAACATAACTAAAAACGGGGTTATGACACAAGGTCATACTCCTACAAATATGTATCTGGCACTGTGGGGGCATATATTTATCTAGCACTATGGGGGCATATATGTGTCTGGCACTGTGGAGGCACCCGTTGTTTGGCGTTTTTATATGTATGTGGCACTGTACTGAGGCATTATATGTATGTGGCACTGTACAGACATGACTAAAAACGGGGTTATGACACAAGGTCATACTCCTACAAACGTCATACTGAAAGGTGTGCGCACAAAAATGGGGTGTGGCTTTGTGACAACTAGACCACGTCCCCATTTTTGCACGCACGCATGATAGTGGCTCCTCCCCTTGACTACAGATCTTTTCTGGCTCTTTGCCTCTGACTGGTTGGCCACCCCTGATATAGAGGATACGCGTATGTCCCAGAAAATCCATCTCAACAAAATCACTCAGAGAAAAAAAGAGCAAAGAGTAATGTAAGGTCCACCTCACAAGAATATATGGTACAATACAATAAGAAAATAAAAAAGACAGTATGTATGTCTGATCTCTCTCATTTCACATATTATTTGAAGTAGAATACGTTTTATAATAATTTGACCAGGCTGACCACTTTATCATAGGGGAGGAAATGGCCATGGAGTATTTAAACCCAATTCTTTCCATCTCATAGCTCTGTTGGACGTATGATATAATCTTTGTGATCTTTGGAAGATCAGTTCGTTTCCAATATTGAGCCAGTACAGCCCTTGTTGCAATTAATATATGACACATGACATATTTATCAGCATCTTGCACTAAAGGGGGAAAATAGTGTAAAAATACAATCTCAGGGAGAAAAGGGAGGGAGACATCTTTCCATAATGAATTAATATTTGGGCATGACCAAAAAATATGTATCAGAGTGCCCTCCAGGCCACATAATCGCCAGCAAAGTCTGGAAGAATCAAGCCAAATTTTATGTAACTTAGTCAGAGTGTGGTATAAGTTATGTATTAATTTGAACATCATTTAGGAGTGGTTGATACACCTAGAAATCTTGAAGATATTGAGGAAAGTATGTTCCCACTCCTCATCTGTCAAATTTATATTTAATTCTAATTCCCATTTGACCTGAGTTTGTAGTTTCGGTTCGTTTGGGGGGTAGAGAATAGTAGAGTACCATGAAGAAATACCATGCTTGTGGCTTGGCGTGGCGATTTTAGGTAACATGTATGGTGGGCGGTTGTGAATCAGACGCGTTCTTCAGTAACCAATGTCTGATACGTATGTATTTATAAAAATCTTTGTTCGGAATCGAGTGTTGTACCTGTAATTGTTGGAAGGATTTAAGACTTAGGTTGTCATATAAATCTTTAATCAAAAACACACCTAGATCATGCCAATTTTGCAGAGACCGTTTAGGGATTAGTTTAGACAATGCTAAAATGGATAAATTGGAAGAGGGAAGAGAAAATTCGCCTAGAGAAGTGACCATTTTGTCCCATACCACTAATGTGTTTGAAACACTTTTTAAAGACATGGTATAAGATGGTCTATGGGAAGTTTTAGTCCATATTAAATCAGCTAAGGGGAAATTCCGACATGAGTGTCTTTCAATATCAACCCAAGGTTTTACAGGTTCTGGAGAAAGCCAATCTTTCAGTTGGTCAAGTATGCATGCATGTTGGTACATTTCGAGGTTAGGAAAAGCCAGGCCTCCGTTCTGCTTAGATCTTTGTAGGCGAGCTCTGGCTATTCAAGGTTTTTTATCTTTCCATATAAATATAGACATGCCTGAATAAAACTTATTAAGTAAGGTGATCGGGACTAAGTATGGTATAGCTCTAAACAAATAAAGAATTTTTGGGAGGAGCATCATTTTAATGGAGGATAATCTCCCCATCCATGATATGTTATAATTGAACCAATTCTTGGCAAGATCAGTAAAATGCATAAGGAGAGGCAAGTAGTTACAGGATATAACATCTTGAGGGTTAGAAGGGACTTTGATTCCTAGGTATTGAAGGGAAGAGGTTTGCCAGGAATAGTTATATTGAGATTGTAAAATGTGGAGAAGGGGTTGGTCTATACCTATTGGGAGCTCTTCAGTTTTAGAAGTGTTTAGTTTATAGTAGGATATGTTAGACTATTCCTGCAAAGTAGTATGCAGAGCTGGTAAGGAAGTTTTGGGATTAGTTAGAAACAAGAGGACATCATCTGCGAATAAACAGATCTTATGATGCGTTAAACCTATTTGGAGTCCATCTACTTCAGTAGCGGTTCTAATTTTTTCCGCTAAGGGTTCAATCGCCAGAACAAAAATTAACGGTGATAGAGGGCATCCCTGTTGGGTTCCGTTGGTAATAGGAAAGGGATTAGAGAGAAATTTGTTACTAAAAACATGAGCAGTGGGTAAAGAATAAAGATGGAGTTTAGCCTCATATAACGCCAGTGTATCCGATCGAAAGCCTTCTCTGCGTCAAGGGAGAGTAAGAGTAAAGGCTTCCGAGTAACAGAGTGATCTTCCAACAGGGAGAACACCCTTCTGGTATTGGGGGTCATTCCGAGTTGTTCGCTCGTTGCCGATTTTCGCAATGGAGCGATTAAGGCAAAAATGCGCATGCGCATGGTTCGCAGTGCGAATGCGGTTAGTATTTTAACACCAAACTTAGTAGATTTACTCACATCCGAACGAAGATTTTTCATTCTTGAAGTGATCGGAGTGTGATTGACAGGAAGTGGGTGTTTCTGGGCGGAAACTGTCCGTTTTCTGGAAGTGCGCAGAAAAACGCAGGCGTGTCAGGGAAAACCGCAGGAGTGTCTGGAGAAACGGGGGAGTGGCTGGCCGAACGCTGGGCGTGTGTGTGACGTCAAACCAGGAACGAAACGGCCTGAGCTGATCGCAATCTGTGAGTAGGTCTGGAGCTACTCAGAAACTGCTAAGAAATTTCTATTCGCAATTCTGCTAATCTTTCGTTCGCAATTCTGCTAAGCTAAGATACACTCTCAGAGGGCGGCGGTTTAGCGTGTGCAATGCTGCTAAAAGCAGCTAGCGAGCGAACAACTCAGAATGAGGGCCCTTGTCCGGAGCTTGTCGACCCAAAGTGAAACCAACCTGGTCCTGATTAACCAGAGTGGGAATCAAAGGATTTAATCTGTTTACGATTAATTTAGCATAAAGTTTT
The DNA here is from genome assembly GCF_028390025.1 of Pseudophryne corroboree. Taxonomy (NCBI): domain Eukaryota; kingdom Metazoa; phylum Chordata; class Amphibia; order Anura; family Myobatrachidae; genus Pseudophryne; species Pseudophryne corroboree. Next base: position 752,391,824 of record NC_086447.1, read on the forward strand.
ATATCCGAATTTAGAAGTGCAATAGGTCTATAATGTTGACATAATGACGGGTTCTTGCCAGGCTTGGGTATCGTGACTACCTGAGCCTCAAACATTTCAGCCGGAAAAGGATTATTGAAAGCATTATTATATAGATTGATTAGGGTAGGTGAGAGGGATTCTTGAAAGGATAAGTAAAAATTATTGATAAACCCATCGGGCCTGGGGCTCTATCTGTTTTAAGAGATTTCAAAGCGGAGTGAAGTTCCTCACCAGTCCAATGGGAATTTAGTGTGGTAGCGTCCTCCCGGGAAATAGAGGGTAAGTTAACAGAGTCTAAAAATGAGTGAATAAGAGCTATTGAAGGTTGGGGGTGGAATTATCCCTTTTGCGGTTGTAGAGCTTTTCATAGTAAGAAGCAAATTGGTTAGCGATATCTTTTCGGATTCGAGAGAGTAGTGCCATCTTCTTTAAATAAGGTTTTAAATCTATTAATTATATTTTTTTTCCCCTGAGCTTCCATGCCAGTAATTTACTAGCTCTGTTACCTAGGGTATAGAACTTCTGATTTAGTTTAGAGAGAGCATGTTGGACATGAGAAATATGTAAACTATTTAGTTTCCTTTTAGCTTCAGTCAGGGCTATAAGGATATTAGAATCTTAAGGATTTTTTTTATGCTGAGCTTCTAAAGTCCTGACCTAATTTTCATAGGCCACTTAGACTTCCTGGTTACGCTGTTTTATCCGTGCTGCAGCTTGAATTGCAGCACCCCTCATAACCGCCTTTCATTGCACACCAATGATTGGTGACTGAAGTATCTGCAGGAACATTAAGTTCTAAATAAGAGGACAATGACTTGCTTCAAATATTCATTCCGTCCTCCTCTTGTGTAACCAGGACCACACTAAAGGGGCATGGTCGGACCAGGTTATTGGTAGAATGTCAACAGTAGGCACATGTTGCAATGACCATTTGTCAGTTAGAAGAAGATCTATTCTCGAGTATGTTTCATGTACAGCAGAGTAATACGTGTAGTCTCGTAATCTAGGGTTTCTAACGCTGCATGTGTCATAAAAATTGAATTCAGGGGGCGTGGCCTAGCTGCTGCTGTGAGTGGAAGTGTTTCAGCAGAGCTCCAGGATTTCTGGCACTTCTTTCCCTCCCTGCACATCCATCTCTGCTCCTTTCAGCCTGGTGCCCTGTCCCCCACTCCTGCTGGCCGGTTGGTGAGGTCCGCGGAATCGGGGAGCACTCCTGGAGGCTCCTGCAGATTGCGGCCTACCTTCTGCCCTGAAGCCGGGGACTAAATTTTCAAGCCTACCTGGGCCGGACTTCCGGGACCCGGGAAAACGGGACGTGGCTCCGCCGGACGGCTCCTACCTCTCCCTGCAGGCTCCTGGGGGGTCTCTGGGGGCTCCCAGAGGCAGAGGACCCGTGGGCCCTTGTGCTTTTACTCCTGTGTGCCTGGGATCCACCTCTGTCTCCAGCTGGGAAGGAGACATTCACAGCCAGCGCCCATTTTGGATTCTTCAGTCTGTGCATCTCTGCAGCTCTGTCTCCTTCTGAGGCTGAAACTGAACCCTGAGCTAAACCAGGACTAGTGATATCTGCCTGGGGCTCTCCTCCAGTTTTTTCTACTACATCTCCCTTGGGGTGTATATTCCATTATGTGGTAGTGCTGCCGATTCCTGCTGGAATCCCCTGAACTGGATCTGTGAGTACCCCCTTGCTGGGATTTGTTGTGCCTCTCTCATATTTGTCGTTTCTCCCCGACCCTGCAAAGATCTCTCTGCATGTAATAATGTTTGACTAGGGATGTGATGTGCCATGTCCTCTATACGCATCCACCCGGGGTTCTCATGCAAACATAGTAGCTTCTGTTTGGAACCAGCATACTACTCTGCCTCCAGGGCCTGTGACGCATTGGCCTTCCAGTTTCACTCGTCTACTCCTTCTACTGCAGCCCTCTAACGATGCCATTTAAAAAAAATAAGGACGCACTCCCGCCCCCCGGTGGCTTTCTCTAATCAAAAAGGGGCTCGTATCTCCTCATCTCCTGCCGGGAGCTCCATCCCATCGAGCCAACCTGACCGTCCTAAGGAGAGTTCTGGCCATTCCTTATCGGTCCCTGGGGTGGACTCTAATTCTACGGATCCTCTCACTGTCAAGACTCTGTGTCAAGTCCTTGCGGCTTTTAAATCTGAGCTCACTCAAGAACTCTCACTGGCTATCCGGGAAGTTAAAGTGGAGCTAACTGCTTTAGGTGATCGCACAGGCCACCTTGAACGTAAAATGGAGGAACTGGTGTCCTCTCATAATGACCTTATTTCGGCCCATGACCGACAACAAGCTGAGATAGAGACGTATAAAGACAAACTGGCGGATATAGAGGACAGGTCGCGGAGAAATAATATTGAAACCCGAGGTATCCCAGACTCTGTGGCCAATTTGGAACTTCTGGACTATGCTATGTCCCTCTTCCGCAAACTGCTACCTGGGGCGGACGACAGAGACCTTCTCATCGATCGCATTCACCGGCTTCCGAAACCACGGTCGGTTTCCACCTCCTACACTCGGGATACCCTCCTCCGTGTTCATTTCTTCACGACCAAGGAACGGATAATGCAAGCTGCCAGATCTGCATCTGATTCAGATACGCTTGGAGGCATACAAATATTTCCTGACTTCTCGGCACTGACCATCTCTAAACGTAGAGCTCTGTCTCCTATCACGGAGGCACTACGTTCTCATGACATTAGATACAGATGGGGCTTCCCAGTGAAATAGGTGATTTCCCATGAGAATTCCTCCTACGTAGTTGCCACTCTGGACGCTGGGGTTAAGCTGCTTAATGACTGGGATGTTTCGGTCAAAGTGCCCTCTACATTGAAACCTCGCCTGCCACTTACCCGTGAGTGGTCTGCGACCTGACTGAGTATTCAATGTTCCAATTAATGTAGTTCCTGGTTAATCTTCATGTTTGGTTGGGGACTTCGTCCCCCTTATAATGCATACCGGATACGTGAGTTTATATGTTATGTATGTGTATGCTTTTGGTTCCTTCATTTGCTGTTTATATTACTATGTGTACCTGCATTTTCCTCTGATTCTATCTCTTTTATCCTTCTTTTTCTTATTACTGTACACATGAGGGTATCTCACTAGTCACTTACATTATTTGTTGATGTGCTTGTTGGTACCCTTATTGGTACTTGTAGTTTGGCTATACGTTATTGCTCCAGGTATACGTGTGCCTTTTGTACCCCGGGTGGTGATACTACCGCCACCTCCCCATACTTTTTCTACTGCATACCTTTTCCCTGCAGTAGCAATGCGGTCCCGATATAATGGGCCCTTTTGGTTTTTCCTGCCTGTCCTTTCCTCTTTTTTCCCTAGTTTGTCGTCCCCCCCCCCCCAATTTGGGATGTCAGCTGTTTTTGCTTTTTCTATATTTTAAATGGTACGAATATATTCATTGAATGTTAAAGGGTTGAACTCCCCCAATAAGCGCAGGCTAGCCTTGACCACTTTTCATAAACTAAGAGCTGACATAGTTGCCTTGCAGGAAACGCATTTTTCGTCAGCAGGTCCCCCGGCTCTGAGAGACCAGAGATACCCAGTTGGCTTTTTTGCAAATGGCCCCTTCAAGCGCAATGGAGTGGCTGTTCTTTTTTGGAGCTCTGTTTCGTTTGAACTGCTGTCCCAGATAGCTGACAAGAATGGACGTTTCCTCATTCTAGTTGGAAAATTGGAGGATAAGATGGTTACGATTGTATCTCTCTACGCTCTCAATTCTAACCAAGTCCCCTTCCTTAGAAAAGTTTGCTCGACTATTGCGAGGGTTCGTCAGGGTGTCCTGCTTATGTTGGGCGACTATAATTTAGTGCTTGATCCTAAATTAGATAGATCTCCTCGGTCTTCTTCCCAGATGTCTGCGGCTCCGGCTGGCCCGTCACTAGCCTTCCGTAATTTGCTGGCAGAATATGACCTGTATGACTTGCGGAGAGTTCAGAATCCAACTTCGAGAGATTATACGTATTTCTCTCCAGTGCACAATTCCTACTCTCGCATAGATCTTATTCTTTGCGATAAGTGGACTTTGCAGCACTCAGCACAGGTGGATGTTCTGCCTATTTCCTGGTCTGATCATGCTCCTCTCCTAAGGTCTTGGAATATTTGCCACCAATTTACCCCCCCCTCGGCCTTGGCGCCTATCTGCCCACCTGCTGTCGGACCCTATATCTAAAAAAGCGATTGATGATTGCATCTCCCTCTATATGGAAACTAATTCCCCCTCAGATACTTCTGTCCCGACTTTCTGGTGTGCCCTTAAGGCAGTTGTGCGAGGCACTGCGATCCAAGCCGGTGCTAGACTCAAACGACAAGCTATCCAACAACAACAAGACTTGGAATCTAAACTTAAGGAGGTTGAAGATAAGAATAAGCTCCACCGCTCTAGGGCCCTACGTAGGGAATTAAAGGATATCCGAGGCCAACTTCAGAAACTCCTTATGAGACGGACCCAGTTTGCTTTAAATAGGTTGAGACAGAAATGTTACCTGACTGGTAATAGACCGGGGAAAATGCTGGCTCGCAAGCTCCGTGCTCTCCAGGCTCGTAATAGGATTAGACATCTGATTTCTCCTCAGGGTGGTAAAGTGTCCAATCCATATGACATAGCGAATCAATTCGCTAGATATTATACCAAGCTGTACAACCTTTCTACTGATCCCCTTACTTTTCAACCCACTCCTGATTCTATACAATCCTTCCTAGCCGACGTCAAACTCCCCTCCCTTTCTGCGGAACAGCTCAAGACACTAAATGCCTCTTGGACCCCCTCCGAGGTAATTCAAATAATGAAATCACTCCCGCATAATAAAGCCCCAGATGGCTTCATAAATTAATTTTATGTTTCTCTCTGTGATCAACTATCGCCCACCCTGACCTCCTTGTATAATTCAATCTCCTCTCTTGGTGCTTTCCCTACAGAAATGCTGGAGGCTCAAATTATCACTATACCCACGCCAGGTAAAAACCTAGCGCATTGTCAAAATTATAGGCCCATTGCACTATTGAACGGCGATACTCAAATTTTTGCAAAAACTTGTCGCTTTCCGTTCAAATGTCTTTCTGCCATCTCTCATTGCCTACGACCAAGTTGGGTTTGTGCCTGGTAGACAGGCGTCTGACAATACCCGTAGGGTTTTTGACTTGATTGATATTGTTCCCTCTAACACTGGCCTTCTCCTGATCTCTTTAGATGCAGAGAAGGCGTTTGATAGACTGAACTGGCAATATATGTCCTCGGTTCTAGACAAGTTTGGTTTTAGTGGCCATATTCTTTCTTCGGTTTTATCTCTATATAGCTCCCCCTCTGCACGGGTATTTAGTAACGGTTTCCTCTCCGACAGGGTTGCCCTCTATCACCCTTAATATTTACGTTGAGCATAGAACCTCTTGCTGAGAAGATTAGGATGTCTGGGGGCTTCCCGGGGGTGACTATTGGCACTACTACTCACAAGTTGTGCCTCTTTGCAGATGACGTCCTTCTGTTTGTCACGGACCCGCTATCCTCCCTTCCTTGTTTGCATGCTATCTTGGGACAGTATAGTGAAGCTTCCTTTTATAAAATTAATACAACAAAGACAGATGCTCTCCCCATTAATATCCCAGCTCCCATAGTGTCCACCCTTCAATCACACTATCCATATATATCTGGCGTTCGGCTTCAATTCAGTATTTGGGGATCCATATTCCACCATCTATTGCCTCTGTTTTTGATGTTAACTTACCTCCACTCATTAATAGTTTTTTAGACCTGACTAAGTCCTGGCTATCTTATGATATTTCGTGGATTGGCCGCCTAGCAGCCTTCAAAATGACTCTCTTACCTAAACGCATGTACTTATACCTAACCATACCTTTTCTTTTCCCTAAAACGTACCTTGATAGATGTCGTGCTATAATGCTACGCTATGTCTGGAAGGCACGGCCACCCCGATTGGCTCGGTCCAAAATGATTCTCCCTCGTAGAAAGGGAGGGCTAGATATGCCCGACCTGGTCCTTTACCAGGAGGCATGTGTGCTGGCCCAGTTTAAATACTGGTTGAGTGGGGCGCCTGTAGTGGGATGGGTATCTCTTGAACGTACTGGGAGTTTGGACCTTCCCTTAGAAGACCTTTTTAAGATACACCCAAACTCTAGACCCCGCTTATTGTCCCTCCTCCCCGCCACTAGAACATCTTTACAAATCTGGGATAAATTGATGACTCGCCTGCCTGGACATCAATTTCCATATTCTTCTATCTCACTACGAGCCATAGTTAATTAATCCCTAATTTAAATCTCTCTACCTGGTTTGTTTGTGGTTTGACTGTCTTGGGGGCCCTTATGGATGGTAATGTTATGCTATCGTTTTCTCAACCCCAGTCTCGATATAATCTCCCCAGTGGAGAATTATTGCATTATTTCCAAATTCACCACTGGTACAAAGGTTTGCCTAGACAGGTGGCTCCCCCCAACCCGTTATTCCAGGATGTCTTAACACGTGTATCTCTGTGTGACTCTAGAGGGGACATCTCGTTTTGGTACAGGACGCTTATCAGCTTGCTTACTACTACTAAGTCTAATGCGCAGCTGAAATGGGAATAAGACTTGGATCTTCCCCTATCTGAAGCCCAATGGGAACAAATTTTTATTTCTTCTTACCGAATGTCCAAGTGCTTGAATCACACGGAGATGCATATCAAACTCCTTAATAGACTATATTTAACACCGGATAGGCTACACTCATTCTGGCAGTCTTGTTCCAAATATTGCTGGCGTAACTGTGGGGAAATAGGCCATATTTTCCATATTTTCTGGTCCTGTCCTTCCCTTCGACATTTCTGGAGCGAGATATTTGCTTTGATTAATTCGGTCTTATACCTGTCCCTCACCCCCTCTCCGGCCATAGCCCTGCTCCACATTTTTCCTGCTGAGATACCACCTCATCAGAGATATCTGGTGGGGCATATTTGTATAGCTGCCAGGGCTGCATTGGGCCAAAGTTGGAAACAAGCTTCTCCCCCTCCTCTATCACTAGTCACCAACAAAATTCAATTCCATTTTACTATGTAAACTGAGTTCATGCCTTACTCTTCTGCGGCCTCCTCCCCAATGGTGAAATGGAGAGCATGGCATGACTACGTCACTGCTGGAGGGGGTGTTTCGCCTTCCCCCTAACTGACTCGGCTTATACTTCTGCTCTGTGTACCGGCTGTGCCTTACTGGCCCTGTGTCTATTATAGATTATCTGTTTATTGATATGTTTTCATGTTTGACCCATGTTTATCTTTATCAGTATCTTTTTCCAAGATGACTTTGTATTTTTCCTATTGTATCTATATTGGATTGTTATATTTAACTTCTGACAATTTTGATATTTACATGTTTACATCCTGTTCCCTTGGTTCTTTGTACCCCCCGCCCCTTTCTTCTTTCTTTCTGTACCCCTTCCCGTTGCAAAAAGAAAACTTGTTTTCAATAAAATCTATTGATGAAAAAAAAAAATTTGAATTCAGCCAGTAAATGTGAAAAAGACAAGGCCATAGATCTTGCAGCGTTACTGGCTTGTTTGTCAAGTGTAGAGGACTTATCCCATTGGGGATCAAGGGAAAGATTAAAATCTCTCATAACAAAGACTGCCCCTTTTTAACTTCTTGTAACTTTTGAAAGAAGCTTTTAAGGAAGCGAGGTTGTTTGGTATTAGGGGCCTAATTCAGAGTTGATCGCAGCAGCAAATTTGTTAGCAGTTGGGCAAAACCATGTGCACTGCAGGGGAGGCAGATATAACATGTGCAGAGAGAGTTAGATTTGGGTGGGGTATATTCAAACTGAAATCTAAATTGCAGTGTAAAAATAAAGCAGCCAGTATTTACCCTGCACAGAAACATAATAACCCACCCTAAGGTGCGTAGAGAGACGTAAGTGTAACATATCTAGAATACAGCTTCCCTACTAAAATGAGGTATCTACCACTGCAGTCTGTCCATTTACTTTCCAGTTGAAAGGGACACGATTTGTGAAAGAGTATGGCTACGCCATTTCTCTTAAATGGACCACGGGAGATATATGATATTGGATAGTTATTATTGGAAAATTGTGGGGGAGAGTGCATTGGGAAATTTGACTCTTGTATAGCAACAATGGCCCTCATTCCGAGTTGATCGCTCGCAAGGCGAATTTAGCAGAGTTACACACGCTAAGCCGCCGCCTACTGGGAGTGAATCTTAGCTTCTTAAAATTGCGACCGATGTATTCGCAATATTGCGATTACTAACTACTTAGCAGTTTCAGAGTAGCTCCAGACTTACTCTGCCTGTGCGATCATTTCAGTGCTTGTCGTTCCTGGTTGACGTCACAAACACACCCAGCGTTCGCCCAGGCACTCCCACCGTTTCCCCGGCCACTCCTGCGTTTTTTCCGGAAACGGTAGCGTTTTCAGCCACACGCCCCTGAAACGCCGTGTTTCCGCCCAGTAACACCCATTTCCTGTCAATCACATTACGATCGCCGGAGCGATGAAAAAGCCGTGAGTAAAAATACTTTCTTCATAGTAAAGTTACTTGGCGCAGTCGCAGTGCGAACATTGCGCATGCGTACTAAGCGGATTTTCACTGCGATGCGATGAAAAATACCGAGCGAACAACTCGGAATGAGGGCCAATATCTGCTTTTTGATCTGCAAAATATTTCAAAGCTAATACCCCTTTCACATCGCACAAATAACCCGGTATCGACACGGTATATTGCCGTGTCGAAACGGGTCAGTGTGCGATGTGAAAGCGCCTTTCCCGAATTAGCGGGTCGCCTGACCCGGTAATTCAACCCGGTTAAAAAGAAGGGTTATTACCGGGTTGAATACCGGGTCAGGTGCAGTGTGAATGGGAGCCGTTCCGATGCGACACAGCTCCCATTCACAGCATAGGGAGAGGCGGCGCAGGAGATGAGCTCATCTCCCAGCGCTGCCTCCACCCCCGCCCCTGCTGCTGCTGCACCCCCCCCTGCTATGGCAACCGACCCGGTATTTTGAAGAGGAGAGCAAATGCCGGATCCCACCCGGTAAGGACACGTTTCTCTTACCGGGTAGGATCCGGCATTTGCGATCTGAAAGCAGCATAAGCGTCTCGTGTGAGGCGAATTGAGACCTTTTACATTCAGACTAAGGAATTTCACCATTATGAGTCAGGAAAATAGTGTAGTATGGAACATTGAAGACCACATATTGAGAAACAAGTGTAATCCCCCGAGTACACGCACATCCTCCACATAGCAATAAAACAGAATATACATAACATGTAGTAACAAAATAAAAAAACAAAATAAAGGGAAAAAAGAACACAGAAAAAGAACAGAAATAGCATCCATAAAGGAGCTAGAGTTTCCGTCACCAGAACTACGTGACAGAATGATATTTGTAGCGGGGAGGCGGGACCGCCTTAGAAACCCGCAGTCACCTCCCAAGTTATCATAATATAAATCTTACTTATAGTAATTCAACTAGCAGTAAGATAATATCAAATAGGGAAAAAAGAAAAAAATAACATCTGTCCTAAAGCATTGGTGCATAATACTAAACCCAGAGTAATTTATTAAACAAAACCTGAACGAAGAAGAACATCACTGGGTATAAGGTATTCTAACAAGGAATACATTGCAATGACGGGAAAGAAAAAAAAAATGTCATAGTCACCACTTATTCACATGCACGATAACACAGACTTTAACGTGTAACCAGAGACCACTCTGTAGGCACTTTCTTCGGAGAGGAAGTAGATTGAGTCTCCAAAGATAAATTCCATTTCCTCAAAATCGCAGGGCCATCTTCAGGTGAGAGGATCACCAAGAAGATACCATTACATGACACTATCAGTTTTTTTGGGAAGCCCCATTTGTACTGCACATTTGCGTTCCTCAAAGCAGATGTGACGGGGTATAATAATCGCCTCTTAGCCACCATCGCAGGAGAAATATCTGAGAAGATCTGAAGAGATGCCAAACAGTCCGCAGTTGATGAAGAAGGCAGCGCAGCACGGAGAATTTTCTCTTTAATATGGAAAAAATGGACCCTGAGGAGGGTATCTCTGGGTGCTTGAGCAGGGGCCTGTTTTGGTTTAGGGAGTCTATGGATTCTGTCGTTTAAGAGATCTAACAGAGAAGCTTCTGGCAGTAACTTCTGAAACAGCTCCGTAGCAAACTTGTAAAGCTCAGCATTCGTAACCGAGTCAGGAATTTCTCTTATTTTAATATTATTCTGTCTAGAACGGTCCTTGAGATCTATGAGTTTCTCGTGTACAGAGGTTACCTCTTCTTGTAAAGAGTCGTGAGCGGAGATTAAGTCATTATGAGATGCAACTAATTCAGCTATTTTAGATTCAATATGGTCGGTTCCAATCTCAGAGATGTTGGAGCGTAATGCTTGAATATTAGACTTAAATTCTGCTGCAATGTCCGTTTTAAAAGAAGAGAGGATAACATGTATGGATCATAGCGTAACAGGGCCGTCCAAGGTTTCCATAGGTCCTTGAGAGTGTAGAGCTGAATCATGGGGGTCAGGCGATGAGGATTGGGAAACTGGAGTGGGTTCAGAGGGAGGAGGTAGTGAACGTGATTTGCTTCCAGAAGATGAGGGCCCAATTAAGTGAACTGGAGGGGCCGACTTGGACCCTTTGACATTTTTGGAGGCATATTGATATGGCTGAAGAGTGGGTCTTGAAGTTGTATAAATAGATATTGGATTACTAAATCAGAGAGTCATTCACTTAGGAGGCGACGGGTAAGCAGAGCAAAATCACATTATCAATAGACTGTGGTTCAATGAAACAGAATTAGGGAGCTGCAGCATTAGACGTTATCCAATTACATTTTTAGAGTGATGTCGCCAAATATAGTAAGTAGTAAAGGAGATCTTAGTATAGATAAGAGGTAGTATCTCCGGGCCCGCCGACAAGACACCCAACTGTATCTACACAAAAAACTTTGTATCCCAGAGTGACACTAGGCTGTGATAATAAATGCCGCATTACCAGGTCTATTCTACAGCGGAGCACAATCAGTGAGGGATTAGCACCCCACAACCCGAAAGGACTCCACGAGTGTCCCCCGGCTCCCCCTTCCTCCCAGACAAGAAATCACTGCCAGATATCGGAGCTGCAGGGACATGCGTCGCTCAGACCTCATTAAATATAGAACAGGATCCCCACACAGTACCTGGTGCAAGCTGAGGTATATCCAGGCTTCATCAGGCGAGCGTCAGCAGAGCCTCCTCTGTAAGTCACCTCCACAGCGTGGGTGCCGGGAACCAAGATGGCGGCCCTCCGCGCCACACGCCACCGATCTCCAGGCGCCTATGTGTTAGGCAGTGAGACCGGGAGCAAGGAAAGAGGTCCGCGCAGCTGTGGAGTTGCAGGGACGCTGGGAAAGTGGGCTCAGCAGGGATCGCGGTAGGAGATGCAGCTTCCGTGGTCCCACGTCTCCAAACTCCAGGCCGCGGCTTCTGAACTTCCGGGAGGACGCAGACGGTGAGAGCGCACCCTGATCGCCTGAGCCCCGGGAGCAGTAAGGAGAGCTGCTGGAACCGGGGGGAGCCTTATTCAGGTCGTGTCAGGGTCCGAGGAGGGCTTAATCCGCCCCAGATCACTGCTTACTTGGGGAGCAGACTTAAAGCACGTCTGCTCCGGATCACAGCCTGGCCACGCCCCCCCCCCAGGTGTGTTTTTTTTGCTGCACGTGACTGATTTTGGGTTTTCTGGTGACCTTTCCGACACTGGGGTCTCGCACGCGGGGTATACCCCGCTAATTACATAGGTCCAGCATGCATATTAGCTACAGCTAACTGGACTCACCGGTCCTGTTTTGTGCCTCTCAGCAGAAAGTGCAGCATATAAAGAGGTCCCCATTATTGGCAATAAGGCATGGCAACGCCCTCACATTCTTGGCCATACCCCTAGTAGACGGACATTGTCCATCTACTTCTGCGACGGCAGAATCATGCAGTTGGAGAAATGTTGGCTGGTCTGATGAAAAGGTTGGTTACATTTGTGGAGTACATAAGTTGGTCAGACAGTTTGGGTAGTTGGTTAGTTAGATAGATGTGTAACCAGCCTAAACAGTATTATGTCTTTACTGACAACTTTATTGCAGTAATGAACACAAAAAAAGGTGTGTACAGTAAAATGACAATGGGGACATAGATCATACATCAATGTGAACATCACATCAATCAATGTGAACCATCAATGCCAGAGGTTTCCAAAATACGGCGTGAAAGGCAATTTAGCCTGGTCTGCCATCTTCCCATCTCCACAGCATATGGTCTATGTGGCCCATGCCCAGCTACCCTGCACTGCAGGTGTCAGATGTTAGATAGCAGTCCGGCAATACCTTTAAGCGGTCCAGCAGGGTGCAGAAGGAGGCTTGGGTGGGGGACTTGAGCTGCTGGCTTACACAATGGTTTTCCAGTGAGAGCTAGAGGAAGAATGTTGCTGCTCGCTGCGTGGGCTCCCGCAGAAAAGCAAAGCGATTCTGATGGGTATATTTAAAAGTACAAAGGACATGTGAAGGGGACTTATGGCATATTCTGTATGTAACCCTTGACCTTTTACTATAACATATTAGGTGTCCACCCCCCACGCCCCCTCCCATTTAAAGTAATTGTCCACTGATGATTTGTGCTCTAGAGCAGTAGTCACAGAGGGGTCTATTTACTAAGCCTTGGATGGAGATAAGTCCAAGGAGATAAAGTCCCAGCCAATCGGCTCCTAACTGCCATGTCAGAGGCTGGGTTTGAAAAATGACAGTTAGGAGCCGATTGGCTGGGAATTTATCTCCGTTGGATTTATCTCCATCCAAGGCTTAGTAAATAGACCCCAGAGTACCAGTGGCAGTTCCGGAGACACCTCAGAGTACTAGTGGAGGTCCCGGAAACGCCTGAGAGTACCAGTGGCTGTTCCGGAGACACCTGAGAGTACCAGTGGAGGTCCTGGAGATACCTGAGTACCAGTGGAGGTTCCGGAGACACCTGAGAGTACCAGTGGAGGTTCCGGAGACACCTGAGAGTGTCAGTGGCCGTTCCGGAGACACCTGAGAGTACCAGTGTAGGTCCCGGAAACGCCTGAGAGTACCAGTGGCTGTTCCGGAGACACCTAAGAGTATCAGTGGCAGTTCCGGAGACACCTGAGAGTACCAGTGGAGGTCCCGGAGACACCTGAGAGTACCAGTGGAGGTTCCGGAGACAGCTGAGAGTACCAGTGGCAGTTCCGGAGATACCCGAGAGTACTAGTGGAGGTTCTGGAAACACCTGAGAGTATCAGTGGCAGTTCCGGAGACACCTGAGAGTACCAGTGGAGGTTCCGGAGACACCTGAGAGTATCAGTGGCAGTTCCGGAGACACCTGAGAGTACTAGTGGAGGTTCTGGAAACACCTGAGAGTACCAGTGGAGGTCCCGGAGACACCTGAGAGTATCAGTGGCAGTTCCGGAGACACCTGAGAGTACCAGTGGCACTTCCGGAGACACCTGAGAGTACCAGTGGAGGTTCCGGAGACACCTGAGCGTATCAGTGGCAGTTCTGGAGACACCTGAGAGTACTAGTGGAGGTTCTGGAAACACCTGAGAGTACCAGTGACAGTTCCGGAGACACCTGAGAGTACCAGTGGCACTTCCGGAGACAGCTGAGAGTACCAGTGGAGGTTCCGGAGACACCTGAGCGTATCAGCGGCAGTTCCGGATACACCTGAGAGTACTAGTGGAGGTTCTGGAAACACCTGAGAGTATCAGTGGCAGTTCTGGAGACACCTGAGAGTACCAGTGGAGGTTCCGGAGACACCTGAGAGTATCAGTGGCAGTTCCGGAGACACCTGAGAGTACCAGTGGAGGTTCCGGAGACACCTGAGAGTATCAGTGGCAGTTCGAGAGACACCTGAGAGTACTAGTGGAGGTTCTGGAAACACCTGAGAGTACCAGTGGAGGTCCCGGAGACACCTGAGAGTATCAATGGCAGTTCCGGAGACACCTGAGAGTACCAGTGGCACTTCCGGAAACACCTGAGAGTACCAGTGGAGGTTCCGGAGACACCTGAGCGTATCAGTGGCAGTTCCGGAGACACCTGAGAGTACTAGTGGAGGTTCTGGAAACACCTGAGAGTACCAGTGGAGGATCCGGAGACAGTCTACCTTTATACCAACAAGCTTTCTTACGTGTAATTTCTGCTAATCATTTGCATACTTCAGATCTACTGAGCATATGTTTTTTATAGTTACACTACTATTATAATATAAATAAATTGCTTGTTGTTATTACAATACTAAACTATGTTGGGAATTTGGGATTTTTTTTTTTTCATATGGATGAAATAAGCATGTAAGGACCTTGAGCCTAATTCAGACCTGATAAAACGCACATCAGCGATCAAATCTGAACTGCGCATGCGCCGGCGCCACAGTGCGCCGGCACGTGCCAGACAGCCAACGGCTGTCTTTGCTCTGTGATCGCCTCTGCATAATTGACAGGCAGAGGCGGTTGCTGGGCGGGCCAGTGGCGTTTGGCCGCCGTTTAGGGGGCACGGTCCGGGCAGCGCAGGCTTGCCCGGACCATTGGGGGGGCAGCCGCGGCAGCTGCGTGACATCACACGCAGCCGCTGCGACCCTCACAGTAACGAGTAGCTCCCTACCAGCGTGCAGGAGCTGCTCTGGGGGGGAGCTACTCTTCCAGTACAAAAGCGCAATGCTATTGTACTTGTGCAACGGGGCAGGGACTGACATGCGGGGCGGACTAGCCCTTTGCTGGGCGTCCCCCCGCATGTCAGAGTGACTGATCGTATATGTACTAAATTTAGCACATCTACGATCAGGTCTGAATTAGTCCCTTTATCAAGAGAATTATCCTGATACAGGGAAAGTGATGATACAATTCCATACATCCTCACTGTAAGCATATTACTAAGCAGTGTGCACAGCTCCCCTTAAAAACAGTTACAAATATTGTGCTGATTATACCTTATTATATTATTGTGTGATTTAGTAAGGCTGCATTTTGATTTTTTTTAGGTTTTATGTCTATGTTATGAACGTGGTGAAACTTTCCTACTCTCCCGGGAAATGGGGGAGCCTCCTGATTATTTGGGTAGTCCCACTGACCCCCAGAAGAGTGGGTGGATCTTCCTAGCGAAGTGGGCAGGATGGGGAGATAATACTGGTATTCACAGGTGCATATGGAGGGGCCCGAGGCTAAAATGATGTGGAGTGCACCATTTTATCCCCCCCACACACGATTTGTGGCATTTTGCCAAAGCAGGGGTGGGGCCTAAATTTGTAAAAGCCCAGCCCTGCCCCCTTGTCATCTGCATTCTCCTCTCTAGGCTTCTCCAGAATGGGTAAAGAAAGTGTTATTCTTTGTTTCTAATCTATACACCCATACTAGGTTCACGCCCAACCCTCGCAACAACTCCATTTGTTGCTGCTTTTGTTTGGTTCCTTGGTAGAACTTTGATAGAGAGTAGGCAGCTCCACTTATCTCTAAAGTACCATTGTGTTGTGCCAAATACTTTTATTGCAGCAATACCGAGCATTAGGTTTCGAGCATTTAGCTCCATTTTAATAAATAGACCATTAAAATAGAAAAAAAATAAACAAAATGCTGATAAATATTATTACACAAATTAGGTAATAAAAGTTATGTTTAGAGATAGCAGCCTATTAAATATTATATTTATAAAGTCCACATTGTTGTACAGTAGTATCAGAATTTTACTCATCCAGGGAATCAGTTTTTCATCCTCCTTTTATAATTAGCTGGAAACAGTCGCAATGGGACCTTGATTTGCCATCCTCTTGGGGGTATGGGACTCATGGTCGACACCCATTGGTCGACAGTGGCTAGGTCAACACTAGTAATAGGTCAACACAGCCATTAGGTCACCATGAAAAAAGGTCGACATGAGTTTTTTATGTTTTTGTGGTGTCGTTTCCTCTGTCAAGTGACCAGGAACCCCAATTAGTGCACCGCTTCCCCTTGCATGGCTCGCTTCGCTTGCCATGCTGCAGACAAGGTGCCTCGCTCCGCTGCCCTCGGCACAGGTTACCGCTACCAATCGTAGTCCACGTGGATCGTAAAGTATGAAAAAGTCCCCCCAAAAAATGTGAAAAACTCATATTGACCTTTTTGCATGTCGACATTGTTCATGTCGAACTAATGGGCGTGTCTACCTATTACTAGTGTCGACCTATCCACTGTCGACCAATGGGTGTCGACCTAATTGGGGTCGACCAATAGTCCGGATACCCCTCTTCGTAGGGCCATCTTAACAGCAGTCTAGGTCCTGGGCAAAGCAATTCAGTGGGGCCCCTAACCACCTATTCACAGGAACCAATTTAAAAAAAATCACATACCTCTCCTGCAGTCCTCCGCCTTCTCTCCACATGCTTCCATACGGTGAATGGCTGTCAGCACTAGCTGATCCATAGCTCCACCCATCCACCAGTCAGCATACTGACAGACATTCAGTGTTTGACTGCAGGCAGGTAGAGAGTGCTGCCTCGCTGCTCTGATTGTGTAACCACCACACACTCTGTTCAAAGGCCCCTAGAACTGTGGGGCCCTGGACAGCTACCCAGTGTGCATAAATGTTAAGATGACCCTGCCTCTAGGTTAACTATACCTCTCCTTCCTCCATACTGGCGCTGATACATGGACGCCTAGGTAACTTAAGTACGGATATTAGTCCTTCGATGTAAACGGAAGAAACTAAATCTAATTTCTCTGACGTCCTATTGGATGCTGGGGACTCCGTAAGGACCATGGGGAATAGCGGGCTCCGCAGGAGACTGGGCACTCTAAAGAAAGATTTAGTACTATCTGGTGTGCACTGGCTCCTCCCTCTATGCCCCTCCTCCAGTTAGAATCGGTGCCCGGACAGAGCTGGGTGCTTTTAGTGAGCTCTCCTGAGCTTGCTAATAAGAAAGTATTTTAGTTAGGTTTTTTATTTTCAGAGAGCTTCTGCTGGCAACAGACTCTCTGCTACGAGGGACTGGGGGGAGAGAAGCAAACCTACTAACTGCGGATAGGTTGCGCTTCTTAGGCTACTGGACACCATTAGCTCCAGAGGGATCGAACACAGGACCTGACCTTGTCGTCCGTTCCCGGAGCCGCGCCGCCGTCCCCCTCGCAGAGCCAGAAGACAGAAGCCGGCAGAAGCGGAGAAGACATCGAAATCGGCGGCAGAAGACTCCTGTCTTCACATGAGGTAGCGCACAGCACTGCAGCTGTGCGCCATTGCGCCCACACTAACCCACACACTCCGGTCACTGTAGGGTGCAGGGCGCGGGGGGGGCGCCCTGGGCAGCAATTGTTACCTCCTGGCGAATGCTGCATATAAACAGTGGCACACTGTTATATGTATGAGCCCCCGCCATTTATTTTACAAAAAATCGTGGGACAGAAGCCCGCCGCTGAGGGGGCGGGGCCTTCTTCCTCAGCACTCACCAGCGCCATTTTCCTGCCACAGCTCCGCTGAGAGGAAGCTCCCCAGGCTCTCCCCTGCAGAATCACGGTCGAGGGGTAAAAAAGAGAGGGGGGGCACATAAATTTAGGCACATTAATCATAATACAGCAGCTACTGGGTAAACACTAAGTTACTGTGTAATCCCTGGGTTATATAGCGCTGGGGTGTGTGCTGGCAAACTCTCTCTCTGTCTCTCCAAAAGGCCTTTTGGGGGTCCTGTCCTCATTTAGAGCTTCCCCTGTGTGTGTGGTGTGTCGGTACGCGTGTGTCGATATGTTTGACGAAGAGGGCTATGTGGAGGCAGAGCAAGTGCAGTTGACTGACGTGTCGCCGCCGACGGTGCCGACACCTGATTGGATGGATATGTGGAAGGTGTTAAATGATAATGTAAACTCCTTACATAAAAGGTTGGATAAAGCTGATACCTCGGGTCAGTCAGGGTCTCAACCCATGCCTGATCCTACAGCACAGAGGCCCTCAGGGTCTCAAAAGTGCCCACTATCCAAAATGGTTGACACAGATGTCGACACGGATTCTGACTCCAGTGTCGACGACGATGATGCAAAATTGCAACCAAAAATGACAAAAGCTGTACGTTATATGATTATAGCGATGAAGGATGTTTTACACATATCAGAGGTGAACCCTGTCCCTGACAAGAGGGTTTATATGTATGGGGAGAATAAGCAGGAGGTGACTTTTCCCCATTCACATGAGTTAAATGAGTTATGTGAAACAGCGTGGGATTCCCCAGATAAGAAAGTCCTGATTTCCAAAAGGTTACTTATGGCGTACCCTTTCCCGCCTGAGGACAGTGTGCGCTGGGAATCCTCCCCTAGGGTAGATAAAGCTCTGACACGCTTATCTAAGAAGGTGGCCCTGCCGTCGCAGGATAAGGCCACCCCAAAGGATCCTGCAGATAGAAAGCAGGAAAGTATCCTGAAATCTGTTTATACACATTCAGGGACTCTACTGAGGCCGGCAATTGCGTCGGCGTGGATGTGTAGTGCTGTAGCAGCGTGGACAGATAATCTGTCTGAGGAAATGGATACCTTAGACAGGGATACTATTATGCTGACCCTGGGGCATATAAAAGACACTGTCCTATATATGAGGGATGCCCAGAGGGACATTTGCCTACTGGGCTCTAGAATTAATGCAATGTCAATTTCTACCAGGAGGGTCCTGTGGACTCGGCAGTGGACAGGTGATGCCGACTCCAAAAAACACATAGAGGTGTTACCTTACAAGGGTGAGGAATTGTTTGGGGACGGTCTCTCGGACCTGGTTTCCACAGCTACTGCTGGGAAGTCAAACTTTTTGCCATATATTCCCCCACAACCGAAGAAAGCACCGTATTGCCAAATGCAGTCCTTTCGCGCACAAAGAAGCAAGAAGGTCAGAGGTGCTTCCTTTCTTGCTAGAGGCAGGGGCAGAGGAAAAAAGCTGCACCTTACAGCTAGTTCCCAGGAACAGAAGTCCTCCCCGGCTTCCACTAAATCCACCGCATGACGCTGGGGCTCCACGGGTGGAGCCAGGAGCGGTGGGGGCGCGTCTCCGACATTTCAGCCACCAGTGGGTTCGCTCACAGGTGGATCCCTGGGCTATACAGATTGTGTCTCAGGGATACAAGCTGGAATTCGAGGTGATGCCCCCTCAACGTTACCTAAAATCGGCCCTGCCAGCTTCCCCCATAGAAAGGGAAGTAGTGGTAGCGGCAATTCACAAGCTATTTCTCCAGCAGGTGGTGGTAAAGGTTCCCCTTCCTCAACAGGGAAAGGGATACTATTCCACAATGTTTGTGGTACCGAAACCGGACGGTTCGGTCAGACCTATATTAAATTTAAAGTCCCTGAACATTTATCTGAAAAGATTCAAGTTCAAAATGGAATCGCTCAGAGCGGTCATTGCAAGCCTGGAAGAGGGGGATTTTATGGTGTCTCTGGACATCAAGGTTGCTTTCTTCATGTCCCCATTTATCCGCCTCATCAGGAGTACCTCAGATTTGTGGTACAGCACTGTCATTACCAATTCCAGACGTTGCCGTTTGGTCTGTCCACGGCACCGAGAATATTTACCAAGGTAATGGCAGAAATGATGGTGATCCTGAGAAAGCAAGGAGTCACAGTTATCCCATACTTGGACGATCTCCTCATAAAGGCGAGGTCGAGGGAGCAGTTGCAGATCAGCGTAGCGCACTCACAGGAGGTGTTGCAACAGCATGGCTGGATTCTGAATATCCCAAAGTCGCAGCTGATTCCTACGACGCGTTTGCCCTTTCTGGGCATGATTCTGGACACAGACCAGAAGAAGGTGTTTCTCCCGACGGAGAAGGCTCAAGAGCTTGTGACTCTGGTCAGAGACCTCTTAAAACCAAAACAGGTGTCGGTGCATCACTGCACGCGAGTCCTGGGAAAGATGGTGGCATCGTACGAAGCCATTCCCTTCGGCAGGTTCCATGCGAGGATCTTTCAATGGGATCTGTTGGACAAATGGTCCGGATCGCATCTTCAGATGCATCGGCTGATCACCCTGTCACCCAGGGCCAGGGTGTCTCTTCTGTGGTGGCTACAGAGTGCTCAAGGAAGCTACCAGGATTCTTCGGTGGGCGGAGAATCACGTACAAGCACTGTCAGCAGTGTTCATTCCGGGAGTGGACAACTGGGAAGCAGACTTCCTCAGCAGGCACGACCTCCACCCGGGAGAGTGGGGACTTCATCAAGAAGTCTTCATGCAGATTACAGATCGATGGGAACTGCCACAGGTAGACATGATGGCATCCCGTCTCAACAAAAAGCTGAAACGGTATTGCGCCAGGCGATAGCTGTGGACGCCCTGGTAACACCGTGGGTGTTCCAGTCGGTCTATGTGTTCCCTCCTCTTCCTCTCATACCCAAGGTACTGAGAATCGTAAGAAGAAGAGGAGTGAGAACAATACTCATTGTTCCGGATTGGCCAAGAAGACCTTTGGTACCCGGAATTGCAAGAAATGCTCACAGAGGACCCATGGCCTCTGCCTCTCAGACAGGACCTGTTGCAACAGGGGCCCTGCCTGTTCCAAGACTTACCGCGGCTGCGTTTGATGGCATGGCGGTTGAACGCCGGATCCTAGCGGAAAAAGGCATTCCGGAGGAAGTTATTCCTACGCTGATAAAGGCTAGGAAGGACGTGACAGCAAAGCATTATCACCGCATATGGCGAAAATATGTTGCTTGGTGTGAGGCCAGGAAGGCCCCTACAGAGGAATTCCAACTGGGCAGATTTCTGCACTTTCTACAGTCTGGAGTGACTATGGGCTTGAAGTTGGGATCCATAAAGGTCCAGATTTCGGCCCTATCCATTTTCTTTCAAAGTTCAGACGTTTGTTAAGGGAGTGCTGCATATTCAGCCCCCTTTTGTGCCACCTGTGGCACCTTGGGATCTCAACGTGGTGTTGGGTTTCCTAAAATCCCACTGGTTTGAACCACTTAAGACCGTGGAGCTAAAATATCTCACGTGGAAGGTGGTCATGCTATTGGCATTAGCTTCGGCTAGGCGTGTGTTAGAATTGGCGGCTTTGTCATGTAAAAGCCCCTATCTGGTTTTTCATATGGACAGGGCGGAATTGCGGACTCGTCCCCAATTTCTGCCAAATGTGGTGTCATCATTTCATTTGAACCAACCTATTGTAGTGCCTGCGGCTACTCATGACTTGGAGGATTCCAGGTTACTAGATGTAGTCAGGGCTTTGAAGATTTATGTAGCCCGAACGGCTGGAGTCCGGAAAACTGACTCGCTGTTTATCCTTTATGCCCCCAACAAGTTGGGTGCTCCTGCTTCAAAGCAAACCGTTGCCCGCTGGATCTGTAACACGATTCAGCAGGCTCATTCTGCGGCTGGATTGCTGCATCCAAAATCAGTGAAAGCCCATTCCACAAGGAAGGTGGGCTCTTCTTGGGCGGCTGCCCGAGGGGTCTCGGCATTACAGCTCTGCCGAGCTGCTACTTGGTCGGGTTCAAACACATTTGCAAAATTCTACAAGTTTGATACCCTGGCTGAGGAGGACCTTGAGTTTGCCCATTCGGTGCTGCAGAGTCATCCGCACTCTCCCGCCCGTTTGGGAGCTTTGGTATAATCCCCATGGTCCTTACGGAGTCCCCAGCATCCACTAGGACGTCAGAGAAAATAAGATTTTACTTACCGGTAAATCTATTTCTCGTAGTCCGTAGTGGATGCTGGGCGCCCGTCCCAAGTGCGGACTTTCTGCAATACGTGTACATAGTTATTGCTTAATAATGGGTTATGTTATGTTGGCATCCATTGTTGATGCCCTGTTGTTGTTCATACTGTTGACTGGATAAGTGTATCACAAGTTATACGGTGTGATTGGTGTGGCTGGTATGAGTCTTACCCGAGATTCCAAAATCCTTTCCTTATAATGTCTGCTCTTCCGGGCACAGTTTCCTTAACTGAGGTCTGGAGGAGGGGCATAGAGGGAGGAGCCAGTGCACACCAGATAGTACTAAATCTTTCTTTAGAGTGCCCAGTCTCCTGCCCGCTATTCCCCATGGTCCTTACGGAGTCCCCAGCATCCACTACGGACTACGAGAAATAGATTTACCGGTAAGTAAAATCTTATATTATTTTCTAAATTCAAAAATCTGGTTTCACAAATAACATTTTTCTTTGATTGCTTTTGCATCCGGTCCTTATTTTTAGCTAGTTATGATACTGATTCATCCAGTGGGTTTTTTTTTTTGGTAACTTGGCTCCTCTCCCAAGACCTTCTGTACAGTAGCAGGAAGTAGCTGGAAGGATGTAAAGCAGAACTCTGTTTTGTCTCTCAGTGTTTTATAAGAGCCTCAAACATACAGTACATAGCAACAAAAAGTTGATCCATTTTATTACATGCTATTATGGAGACAAAATTGAAAAGTAATTGAAAGCAGAGCTGTATTCTATTGTATGTGATGCAGCCCAATCGTTCTAGATCTGGCTTTTAAAGCACAGAGCATATGAATGTCATAGACAAAAATGCACCCTTGCAGCAGGAGCATGCATATTGCAGGGTATTGGATGGGTTTTAGGCTATAAAGTGGAAACACCTGCTTCCATACAGCCGTTTTGGGGACTGATCAAATATAGATGAGAATGTAACCTTTTAACTGAAAACTAGTGATAGCCAAAAATATGTCCATTTATATAAATATAAACAAAAACTTTACTTACAATTCTGCATTGTCCAGTAATTATATAATAATAGTGTATAGGAGGATGGGCTCTTGAAATATCTGAAATACCAGAAATTCTCCTCCCTACCTGCATCCTAACCCGAACCTCCCCCCTTAGTATCTTTCCCTAACCACCCTTGGAGGTGCCTAAATAGCCTCTCCGTAGCCTAACCCTAACCCCCCTTCCCGGCAGCCTAACTCTAACCCCTGGAACACTGCCTAACCATAACCCCCCGGAATGCAGCCTAAACCTAAGGCCCCCCCCCCACACACACGGCTTACCTCTCCAGCGCCGCGGTGTCTCTTTGTTTAGCAACCCATCTGTCAGGATTCCGGCGCCGGGATAGTGCACCCATTCTGAATATTCAGAATGGTGTCGGGATTCTAGCATCGGGATTCTGACTGCCGGTATTCGGCTTTTCTCTGCTTCATGCTATTCATAGAGCAGGTTACCATGGAGAAGTCCCTGACTTTTCCAGTGGCACAATCCCGCTCTGTGCCTGAATTGCATCACCATAATTTAGACCAGCTTTCCGCTTCTCCATGAAGTTTATGTTCGCCATCTCCGGTTGGTGTAACCTGAACTGCGGTGCGGTAACTGCAGGGAAGCTCAATGCTTCCCTGCTCTCTGCCCACACCCAGCGCCGGCTCAGCCCCCCTGACCTCCCATCAGGCACTGCAACGCATGCAACTGCAGAGGGGGACCACCAGAGAAGAGAGCATCGCTGGAGACCCGGACAGCGCATCACTTTGCCAGAAGGGTGAGTATACATGAATTGCTACTTGTAACAACTATATATCCCATCGAACCACATGCCTGTGAACAAATGTAAATACTGGAGAATAATGGGGGACACTAGGCTGGATCCGGCATAGCTCATCTTCTGCGTTAAGTGTGGCTATCATATAATTAACAAGTACTGTTATCCATTAACATAAATATGGGTAGCAAAAATCAGCTGCCACATAAATGGCTTAGCAATTATACAGATTTACCTTATATTTTATTGCACAAGGCAGGATCCGCAGCTGCACTGCTCATCCCCCATGTCAAGTGTAGCTACCATATAATTAATAAATACCATTACCCATTAAGATAAATATGCTGCCACAGAATCATAATTAATTACATATGTTTGCATTAGATTTTTATACAGTTAAACATTACAGAATTAAAGCACTGTTAATGTAGATTCATATTTTGTTCCCAGGCATATCAGAGACTGTCAATTCTTCAGTACAAGCTATCATACGAGTGGGTTGTTCCATAAAGGCTCATTTTGTTAAATTAACAATATTTTTATTGTCACCTATTTTGGTCTTTGCTGATAGCCCTATCTAATGCAGAATGGACTATGGGGGTCATTTCGAGATGATCGTAGCTGTGCTACGCAGAAGTGCAAAGGCATCGCACAGCGGCGATGCCTTTGCACTTCAAGAGTAGCTCCCGACCAGCGCAGCTTTAGCGTGCTGGCCGGGAGCTACTCATTTCGCTGCGGCCTCCCCCCGTTCGGTCCGGCCATGCCTGCGTTGGCCGTACCGCGCCTACGAATTGGTGGCCAAATGCTGCTGTTCCCCCAACCCCCCGCCCAGCGACCACCTATGCCTGTCAATCAGGCAGAGGCGATCGTAGCAGCCTGACAGCCTTCGGCCGTCTGGCATGCGCTGGCGCAGCGCAGTTCTGACCCGATCGCACCGCTGCGAGAAACTGCAGCGTGCGATTGGGTCAGTATGACCCCCTCTATCCAAAAAGACATGATGGATATAAGTGGCATGGCAAGTCTCCCAATAGTATTCTAATAAAGTTTTATTCTTCCACTGGGAATTTGAGGATAGGAAATCCATATTTATTTTATATGCACTTTTATTTTTATATTCACTGTGCAGCAATCCTTGTTACATAAGCTTCCCAGTGCAGACCGTGCTTTGCTAAAATCAAAGTAATCAGTTTTGCCTACACTTTTATGCATACGCTTTTAGCTAGTGTTGCTTTCTTAACAGTGTGTGTGATATCCCTTATTCTTTATGACCGGAAATGCCTTTCTCAGAAAGGGACTGAGAAAACAATGGCCACCTTTTGAGACAGGAAGTACTCATCCCCGCGGCTCGGTGTATGCAGGATGCTACAATACTTTATAAACATAAGATTAAAAGGCATCAGCCACAGTTGTAAGTTTCTTGTACTCAGCTTAATGGAATTGATGGTACTTCTGTGAGTTGCTATATAGTGATAGGTGATTTTTTACTTTCGGTTATGTATTTTCTTGCTGATGGTTGAAAATATTTGAAGTGACTTTATTGGCTGTCAACCATCCTACTTATTTCTGTATGATGTTATAGGATATCAGTCATGATGCTGTCACTTTTCGGGGGAGATTCAAATGTTTGAAAAGTCGGTTGGGTATCTGTTTTTTCCTGTCTGTTAGACTCCCAACTGACTTTTCAAACATTTGAATCTCCCCCTTCTAGTCTTGTTTACAAAAAGGAAAGCAGACATTTATGATTGGTTGCTATGAGCAACAACACATTTTCCATTAGTACTTGATTTAAAAAATGTCTCCGATTATGTCCACATACACCTATCCTGAAATTGCACCAAATATCTCCTTTAAGCGCATTACATACTTTGCAACTTGATTACACCAAAACACTAATCCTAAGTACCTACTGCAACATAACATCTGTACCTCATAGAGTGCTCCTGATCTTCTTAATTACAGTATATTCCAGTTCCTGTACTCTCTGCTGTTTTCTAGATTTTGAGTTAATAAAAAAAACAATCATTTAATTTATCAGAATTTCTACTTTGGAAAATAATTAGTATGCACAGGAGCGCAGTTGTGTTTACTATGTGAAATGGTAAGTTGCACTTCTGAATGATAGTGAAAAATAGGGTGGTATTCATGTGACCGGCGGTCGGGAGACCGACAGTCACATGACCTCCTCCAGCATCCCGACCCCTCACTATCCCGATGGTCGGCATGCCGACCAGACTATTTCCACTCGTGGGTGTCCACGACACCAAGAGAGTGGGAATAGAACCCGTGGCGACCGTATGTCGCCACCGAGCCCTCAAGGGGCTTGCTGCACTCGCCCCTCCCCGCCGGGATTCCGGCGTCGGTATGCTGCCAGGATCCCGGTGTCGGTAAGCTGACCGGCGGTCTCCTGACCTCCGGTCAGCCATACTACACCCTGAAAAATATAATACTAGAGCATATTTTTGCAATTCTAAAGATAACATGAGCAAATTATAAGGATTTTTGGTCTAGCCATGTCTATGAGGAATTGCAGAGGCACAAAGAAGCTGCTGTGTAATTACAATTAAAATGCAGCAGGGGGCATCTGTAGGAAATAGACGCCTCCTGCATGTAGCTGTGATTCCAAAATCTGCGTCTGAGGATGCAGCCTCAGATTACCATAGCAACCACTCAATTTTTAGCAACTGTGCATGCATCAGAACCGGGTGTACGTAGGAGTAATTCAGAGTCATTTGCATCACTATTGCGGCTGAATGGGTGTAACAGGGCAGCAACTAGACATTCTCACATATGGAGATTGCAGGCTATTCAGAGGTGAGCACGTGCAGGCATCTTACACTAAAGCCCCTTTCACATCTCCTCCAATGCCGGATCCCACCCGGGAATTGTAAATGGATCCTTCCCGGGTGGGATCCGGAATTGGAAACTCAGCGCTGGCTTCCCGACCCGGCAATATGCTGGGCCGGTTGCCATAGCGGCGGGGGGCGGAGCTGGCGCTGGGAGATGAGCTCATCTCCGCGCTGCCTCTCCCTATGTAGTAAATGTGTCCCGGGTCGAACCTGTTTACACTGCCACTGACCCAGTATTCAACCCGGGAATAACCCTTCTTAAAAACCGGGTTGAATTAATGGGTAAGGCGACCCAAGAATTCTCCAAGCCCCTTTCACATCGCACACTGATCAGTGTCGACCCAGCAATATGCCGGGTCGATACCGGGGTATTTTTGCGATGTGAAAGGGGTATTAGGATAGGGCTGGTGCAAATTCTCTCAAGAGCAGATGTATAGGGGTGCTGGGGCTACATAGATGGGGTCAACTCTAAACCAGGTGAATGTCCACATTTATATCTGATCACACAATGCAGCAGCATCTTCAGCAGACTTGAGTGCAGCATTACTTTGAAAATTTCCCCATCTATGTAAATCTTGAAAATTCAGTTTGGGATTATGCCCAGTACTAAAAAGTTCTCAGGAAGATCTGGATCCAGACATATCCTAACGATTCAAACAAGAAATCCAAATCCTGCTTTCCCCCCTGTTTTAATGTATGGGATGTCGATTTAACACTTCCAGTAGCTAAAATACCAATAATATCCCTTTCACACTGAAGCAAGGAGCAGGGAAAAACCCAGCTCGTGTGTTGATGTAAATGGTTCAGCCCTTGTTATCTGTTACAGGTTCACAAACCTGGTCATGCACTGGGTCAGAGCCAAGTAGGCCGCTGCAAGAAAGAGGGGACCCAGGTTAATCTACATGGGTTTATGAACAAGGAAACTAATTGGTGGATCGGAAGCTTTTAAATGATGACCCTATAATTCGGAACCCATGTTCGTCCAGCAGAAAAGGTGACAACCTGGGATTATCCGGGACTGAAGTGTAGTGAGAAGAGATGCAACATGGGTTGTTTCCATGTTGATTGTACTGTGGGGATCATTCTGACCTGATCGCACGCTGCCGTTCATCGCAGCGCAGCAATCAAGTCAGAAGTGCACATGCGCCGGATTTGCAGTGCGCCGGCGAATGGCTGACAGCCGACGGCTGTTGTTGCCTAGCGATCACCTCTGCCTGATTGACAGACAGAGGCGTTCGCTGGGAGGGAGCGGCACAGCAGAGTTTGGCCGCCGTTTTGTGTGCACGGTCCGGCCAACGCAGACATGGCCAGACCGTGCTGATGGTGGTGGGGGGTAGACGCAGTGGCTGCGTGCGACCCGAGCAGCGACGAGTAGCTCCCGGCCAGCGCGCAAAAGCTGCGCTGGCCGGGAGCTGCTCCTGAAGTGCAAAAGCATCGCTGCTGTGTGATGCTTATGTACTTCTGCAGGGCTACGATCAGGCACACATGTCAGCTGCAGGGCTACGATCAGGCACACGTCAGCTGCAGGGCTACGATCAGGCACACATGTCAGCTGCAGGGCTACGATCAGGCACACATGTCAGCTGCAGGGCTACGATCAGGCACACATGTCAGCTGCAGGGCTACGATCAGGCACACATGTCAGCTGCAGGGCTACGATCAGGCACACATGTCAGCTGCAGGGCTACGATCAGGCACACATGTCAGCTGCAGGGCTACAATCAGGCACACATGTCAGCTGCAGGGCTACGATCAGGCACACATGTCAGCTGCAGGGCTACGATCAGGCACACATGTCAGCTGCAGGGCTACGATCGGGTCTGAATTAGGCCCTGTGTCTGACACTGGGCTTGTGTGTAAAAGGTGTATATGATTTGTAAATTACAAAGTTCCTAATTGACCTTGATATGCAAATTAAAGTTCAAATTGTGCTTTTTTAATGTTTTATTTAATTCAGGCTTTCCTGTTTATTAAAGGTTTTTGTATTTTACCAAACCTTAACATTTCTATATGGTAATGGACTTGGGTTATATATTTTTTTTTTACTTCTCTGTATAAACCAACTGTAAAACAAATTTGCAGATGAGACCATTGCAATAACATGTTCAACCAGTCAGCTACACTTGCATATAATTTGCAGCATGTACAGTATTATCACGTACCTCCCAACATGACCCTCTCTGGGAGGGACAGAATGCTCTGCTTCTGGACTTCCCTCTTAATTTATGATTGCCATCACCTGTGCTGAAACTTCTTTCTTTATTCATTTACCTGTTCAAAACAGGTGCTGGCAATCACAAATTAAGAAAAAAGTCCAGAAGCAGAGCATTGTGTCCCTCCTGGAGAGGGTCATGTTGGGAGGTATGTTAACATGCTAGTATTATGCTGTGTGGAATCACGTACATTTGTCTCTGTTGGTTACGCATGTATATAACATCAGTTAGTCCTCTGTGTACAATGTACAATGTACCACATTTGGGCACTGGGTGTTTTTTTGTTTTGTGTTTTCAATTTGTTTTCTTTTACCGTTGTTTCAATTACATATTTGGGTCTCTTATTTGTCTTTATGTATGTGGTATTATACTATTCGATACAAACAAATGTCACTTAAAACAAAATAAAAACGTTATTTTAACCATTAATAATTTAGTGTATGTCTTAGGGATGTCCATCGACCACCGATGATTCAAAATCATTGATGGTCTATGGACGATTTTTAAACCATTGATGGTAGCTGTTCGCAGTAACCTGCCATCGATGGTTTGTATCACCATTATTATCGATGGAGGCAGCATCCCTAGTCGTCTCCCTGGTGTTATTACTATTATTATCCAACCTGTCCGGGGCACAGAACATAGCTGTCCATTAGCCAGTAGCAAGCAACGCCCCCTAGCTCAACAATGCAGTAAGACAAGTAGTCTCATAAATTATCTGTTCCATCAAGAAATCTTTATTTATGTTCTACAATGAGGACTGTCAAAAAGATCATCATCATTAATACATGTTTTCTAAGTCATTGTGGAGCAATTTGTCATAATCTTTGAAGATCTTGACTCAATAGTGTAAATGTTTTCTACATATTAAGTGATGTTGTCTCTTAGTACAGAGGGCAGGCAGTACATGTCTTGCGTGTGTGCGTTGTACAATTTGGAGTGTTTATTCTGCTGCATCCTCTGAGCCCGTGGCTCTGATTCATCATTTATTCTGTTTGGGGAAGTTCAGGGTGTACAGTACTGATATGCAGTGGTTGCTGTCTCTTCAGACGAAAGTGACCAAACCTGCCTGGGGTTTGCTAACACGCCTCTTCCAGCCAACTCACGTCAGTGTGTTCTCTTCCTTTCCAGCTCATTGACACCATTGCCACAGAGATCGGGGAACTTAATCAGGAGATGGTACAGACAGAATTCAGTGTCCACTATGAAGAGGAGCCCGTCAGGTGCTTGAGGTGATTACAAGATATATAATTCATAGACAATAGGTCTGTAAAAGCTGCATGTTCTGGAATTTTAGCCCTACACTACAATTGAAGATGCTGGATTTGTTTGCTGATGGGTTTCACTGGTGAGTGATCTCCTTTATCACTGCTATTTACACTTTTTGCACTACTACTGCTGGCTGATAGGATCATACAGTAGGTTTCGGGCATGTTTTTTTTTTTTTATAGAACCTAGATGAAACATTTGCACCCCAGTGTTATTTACGAATTAGTACAGCATTTTAAGAGCACCAGCATTTTTTTTTTTTTTTAAGACATGCCTCAATGATTTTGTGAGGTCATTTTTTGAATAGTCCGCTGTATCACAATGTCACTTGTAAAGGGCCCCATACACTAGGACGATATGTCTGAAGGTTGAAGTTGGGGGGATTTCCCCTGAACTCTCCTGGGAGCTTCCTGGGAGTGGTTCCATACGATTCCAAATTATTTGGTACATTTTGCATGCGATATATCGTATGCGATCCCAGCCATGCCTGCGGGAACCAACATATCACGAGTGCAGCACTAGCGATCTAGGGGATCCGATCCGACGCTCACGGGGACGCGCATCGGAACGGATACACAGCCAAAATGCCCGATTTCACCCAATATATCGGCCCGAATGTCCGAATTGGTCTGAAATCGGGCATTATCGTTCTAGTGTATGGGGCCCTTAACACTGTACTGGTTGCAGTTATTGAGGACTGGATAATAATTAAGATTTGATTGTTTTTATAGACACCTGTTCATATTATCACAACATTTCTGTCCGTTCCACTAGTGACAGCATTAAGGCACAGAATTCCATGGTAAATGTTGCTATTTATCATAGTAATTCTTATACAGTTTATTATAAGGACAGTCTCTGACACTGCTCTTCTGCCTCAGCTGTATTCACACGAGTGACTTACACTAATAGTTAAATATTGTATGTGTGATTCATATCAACCTCATAGGTTACCTGCCTCATTAGTGTCTACAGTGCATAGAATGTGTAATCTATGCAATCTGCATAAAAGGCTGTGGAAGCATGCTGGAAAGAAGGAACATTCTATTATAAACATGCTACATCATACAGCTTACCCTCCACTGATTTGTACCATTTGTGCCAGTTTTTAAATGACACACGTACCTTTGTGATCATTTACCACCTAGAATTTGCTTTAAACAAATAACATATTGAAATTATGAAAGGAATGTTGAGTAGTTTTAGGTTTAAACATGTAAATCTAACATTCAAAAATGCTAAATTTAATCCTGTATTTTATATAACAAATTATATTCATAAATATTAGGAACGGCTAAGGGCAGTGCAACTCCTGTTTCTGAGAGAAAGGAATACATTCAGACAATACATATTCTAAAAATGTGACATTGCCTTGACAAATATGACTGGAGGTTCCAGTGACTGGGCTGGGCTCCCCCAGGGCCTGGCTGACATCATTTGTACAGCTGATTAGGTTTTCAGTGATTTTATTTTATTTTTTTTGCGTGTTTTAATACTGTGCACAGTGCACCTCATTACATCCCCATCTCTTTCCCTAATAAAAAAAATCCTAAACAGGCCCAGGAGTATAAATGAAAGTAGAAAAAAAAAACAATGGGGTACATTTACTAAGATGGGAGTTCTGTTTAACATGGGTTGTTGCCCATAGCAACCAATCAGATTTTACTTCTCATTTATCTATCACCTTCCAGAAGATAATACCTGGAACCTGATTGGTTGCTATGGGAAACATCACATCTTAAATAGAACTCCCATCTATGTACTTCCCATTAGAGGTAAACGCAGGATTTTTACAGGTTTTTAAAAAAAAAAAAAAAATATATATATATATATATATATATATATACACACACACATGTATATGTCACACATACACGATACATACATATATGTACACACACTGACTTGTGAATCGCTGCATTTTACTGCGAGGGGTGAGGTTTAAGAATACGGTGCCCTCTCTCGCGTTTGTTGGGGTTTCTGGGTACTCAGAACCCCCCCTGCATGTGCCACTGCCCGTATTAAACAGGAGAATGTCGTCACTGGCATGTAACCACTTAACTGATATACCCTGCTCCACTTTCTATGTCCATCCTCCAAAATGTGGAATATTGCATATGGTACATTGAATAATAAGCTGATCTTAGTTTCGATTTGTGAAACGCTTTGAATATAAAATGACTGATTTCATTTGATAAGTGGCAAAGTTTTTATTAGAAAATGTGATATCAGCTGTGACTAAATTGTCATTTATAATTAGGTGATCTAAAGTACAGAATACGGTATTATCTCTTAGTATTTTGTTGGATTGTTTTTTATTTTCAGGGATGGCAATAAATAGCATTAAAACTCTATTGTGTGGAGAATTTTATTCCATAAATAAAATGTTAAAGATTTAAGGAATGTTTGTAAACTTCATCTAAGGCTATGGTTATAGTGCAGACTTTGTAGCAGGCCTTTCATGTAAAGTAAACGTGCCTAATTTAAATGGATAATTTTCCATGTCAGTAACCTCCCTTAGAGCTTGTTATAACCACTGATGAATGAACACTCCAAATTCCAACACCAGTTACCCTGCCTGACAAATGCCTCGGAATGAATGTGACTGGATATGGTGAAAGTGGAAACTGGGTTTCAATGTCACCTACTTTTGCATGCATCTTACTCATTAGCAGCATACATTAGCAAATACATATTTTTTATGCTAGTGGATATAAGGCCTTACAATGGAAACTACTGTATATAGTGGACCAGTTTAATCCGTGTTTTATTTGATTTTGAATTCAGAATTATATGTCAGGATTTGGAATAAGGGTTCTGCTCACACCCAGAACCAGAGCTGTCACTAATGCTATGTGTAGTTTAGTGTTAGGATGTTGTATTTCTGCTTGTTTCCTATTGAGGGACACAAAGTAGTGCATAACGTTGTTTACAAGAGTGCGTAATACCATTTGGCAATCCTTATGCAATGTGGAATAAAGCTGTCATCCACCATAACACAGTGTCAGGTGCTGGAACTGACAGCCAGTCATCTATATATATTATTGCAGACAGATGTACAACCATGGATAAGGAAACACACATTTAGTAATGATGAAGTGATCCTCACAATTGCAACATTTTGGGATCTTTCTCTCATTGGTCATCCCTGCTATATGATTGGCAGAGATGGTGACAACCCTTGACATTGTCATTTTTTGCATTTTTACCATTTCATTCATAAACGTGTGTCCTTATCATTTATCCTTTGTTGTGTGACCTAGATTATAAATTGGACCACTCCAGTTCATGAGATGTGGACGAGCGCATGTGCACACTGTCTTTAACATTTTGCTTCTAGGATAAATTTCAAGCATGGATTAGGGGCACGTAAAGGGATGTGAAAATAAAAATAATTTTATGAATCATATACTGAATAATTTGTTTTTGTTAACCTTTGTATAGTAGTAAATGGAGTTCAGTCTGTATTTGCTACATAACCCCTGAGAATGCCCAATCAGATCTGCTTGCAGAAAGGTTTCTAAGCAGACTTCCTCTTGGTTTGCTGAAGGTGGTACTATATTTACCATAATAAGCCGGGATCCCGCCGTCTGTATTGTGACCGGCCGTCTCCTAACCGCCGGTCGCACAAGCCCAATCCGTACCAGGCCCTCTAGTTCATCCTCACATCTAACATTGACAGTTATGCACTTCAAAGACCCTGGTGCTACCACAGCACACTGGAGGATGGTGAATAGACCTTCTACAATTTAGGTACACCAAAGCACCTCTCCATATACCCCATGTGCGCTGCCCTTACTTTGCATGGGATCAATATGCACCTTATTCAGTAATAGCAATTCTCATGATTCCCCCCCCCCCCCCCCCCCCGTTCCTCTAAATTATTCCAAAAGAAAATAAGATCTTGTGCATTATCCTAGATAGTTGCTCTTATTGCATACTGTACAGTACAATGACAAACTTACATAAACAAATCAAAGTAAGGCATTTCAAAGTAAAATAAATTAAAACTCTGAAAGTCCAAGCTTGCCTATCAGATTGAAGCAGGAATGAGTAATGTAACAGTGTTCTTTTAACAGTGGGTTCCTGACCCCCCTCCTGGTTCTGCAGTCTGTCATGCACAGGTCCAGACGCTGATGTAGGATGATGTATCCTGCTTAACGCGTTTCATCCTTATGGGTCTTTTTCAAAAGCTCCTCCTTGATGTCGAAGAGTATCAGACCCTGGAGTTTAGAACAATTTGACTACCAACATTTACATTTATGGTTTGTGAGGGTTATAATATGATTAATGAAAGATGTACTGTATGTGTGAAAAACATTCTGACTAGTTGAAAAACTAAGGGGGTTGTTCAGAGTTTATAGCAAGCCCAAAAAGTTAGCAATTGGGTAAAACCATGTTGTACTGCAGGTGGGGCAGATGTAACATGGGCAGAGAGAGTTAAATTTGGGTGGGTTGTATTGTTTCTGTGCAGGGTAAATACTGGCTGCTTTATTTTTACACTGCAATTTAGATTTCAGTTTGAACACACCCCACCCAAATCTAACTCTCTCTGCACATGTTATATCTGCCCCAGCTGCAGTGCAACATAATTTTGCCCAATTGCTAACAACTCTGAAAAAAAAAAATCTATATTATGTTCCTGGCAGACGTAGGGGCTGATTTACTTAATAACAGATGAAATGTTTCAGATGTGTTGAGTGATATTACACTCCCCAAACAAAAATAAATTAACACCAATAAATAGCTCAGATTCATAGGCTTGTGTCTTTTTTTTTCTTTCTATTTTCGAACTACAGTTGTAATTGTAGCGTTGGCTACAGCACCCTGCACCTAACCTATGAGGAGGGCAGATCTTCATTTTGAAGGGCAACATTTTAGACGCAATCTATCACTACAGCTACTGCAAAAATGCAGGCATGTCATATACGCATAAAACATCACCCCAGGGTCACAGCTCCCGCAGCCATTCTGCACGGCCATGGAGGCAATCAGGGAAAAGGATCGCTGCTGCGTCTGCAATGCGACTGCATCCTAATCAGGCCCTTAATGCACTGTACATGTGTCAGTACT
Organism: Pseudophryne corroboree; assembly: GCF_028390025.1. Classification (NCBI taxonomy): domain Eukaryota; kingdom Metazoa; phylum Chordata; class Amphibia; order Anura; family Myobatrachidae; genus Pseudophryne; species Pseudophryne corroboree. Next base: position 752,426,716 of record NC_086447.1, read on the forward strand.
GTAAATAAGTAATAAGGAAAGTTTATATAACATAACATAAATAAGGGTCAATGGTAACATTCCCACCATTGTGTTGTGAAAATGTAACACTGTGGGCGGGATGCATGACGCATCATATTTTGAATATTCCTATTCATATTCATGCCACTGACCCACACTTGCCGATTTTGAGGAGGCAGCCAGCTCGGCACAGCGAGGGGAGGGGGGCATGGTGCTGAATATTGGGGGAGTGACATAGTAACATGGTTGGTGAGGTTGAAAAAAGAAAAAAAGACCAGTAGTCCATTGAGTTCAACATGAGTTATATTCCCTATTCTATTAAGGTTAAAAGGCTATATCCTCGTATATATTTTTCCATTAGGAATTTGTCTAACCCATTTTTAAACGCATTGGCTGAGTCCACCTCTACAACCTTCTCTGGCAGTGTATTCCATATTCGTATTGCCCTTACAGTGAAGAATCCCTTCCTGCGCTGAGTACAAAATTTCCTTTCCTCAAGCCTTATTGGGTGTCTGCGTGTTTTATGTAGAGGTCTCTTACTAAACAAATCACCTGATAACTCTGCATATTGCCTCTTTATATATTTGTAAATATTAATCATATCTCCTCTTTGTTGTCTCATTTCTAGTGTAAACATATCTAACCTAGAAAGTCTCTCCTCATAGTCCTGTGCATCCAACCCCTTAATCAATTTGGTATCTCGCCTCCGAACCTTTTCAAGTTCTAATATGTCTTTTTTTATAGTGTGGTGCCCAGAACTGTACACAATACTCAAGATGCGGCCGCACCAATGATTTGTACAGTGGCAGAATTACATTCTCATTCCTTGTCTCAATTCCCCTTTTAATGCATGCTAACATCTTATTTGCCTTTGTTGCTGCACTTTGACATTGTGTGTTGCCGCTAAATCTACTATCAGTGAACACCCCCAAATCCTTTTCTAATACAGTTTCCCCAATTTTTCCCCCCATTTAATTGGTAGGTTGCATCCTTATTATTAGACCAAAGTGCATAACTTTACATTTTTCCACATTAAACCTCATACACCATTTCATTGCCCAAACTTCCAGTTTTAATAAATCGCTCATAAGAGAGTGGTGGAGGGGGTGATGCTGGGTAGGGGCAGACTGGGGGGGGGGGAGGGGGGTGGGAGTCTGCAAAATTGCATCATCGCGGACCTGCACCCGCTACACAGTGCTGAGATTACAGGCATTGTGAGGCAGGGCCATGAGGATGCGACTTACCGTGAATCGCATCATTGGTCCCCCAGGCTGTGGGAGGTTGTGTGCAGTTACAAAGGGGGTACAGGCAGGTGGCGGCTGTCCGGGAGAAATGCCACTCTTCCGGGGCGCCAGGAGCATTACCTGATTTTCGTGAGTCTTACGCCCATTTCCAGGAGAGTAAGCAAGTATACACTGACGACATGCATAGCAACATGTAGTAACGGCATATACATGAAGATCTGTGATTTAAAGCCGCAAAGGAGGTTTGAGACCTCCACATTTGAGACCATCCTCGGTAGGTGAAACTCTTTACATTCAATCTGTACTAAAAACTTGGGATAGCCTGAACAAGAAATTTGAATTGGCACCCTACCCTTCTCCTTTGACACCTCTTTGGCATCACCCCAATTTCCCTTTGGGGTGTATGGCCAACTATATGCATCTATGGGTTACAGTGGGAATAACAAGACATCTTCACATTTCTGGGGATATTGCTTCACAAAACTTTTCAGCACTATGCGAGAAATATGGTATTCAGAACACTAAGTACTTTGGGGTATATGCAATTAGCGGCGAATCGCGGCAAATTATCGCCGTTTTTTAACTCGACACAATTCGACAGGTGAATTCCGGCAGGTGGCTTCCGGAATTCACCATATTCAATGAAAAACGGATTCGACAGTCCCGCGGGCGAAAAACGGCCGATTTGCCGGATTTTGCCGCGATTTAAAAAAACGGGGGAAAACGGGAAAAAAACGGAAAAAAATGGCGTGGCGTCCCCCCTCCAAAGCATAACCAGCCTCGGGCTCTTCGAGCTGGTCCTGGTTCTAAAAATGCGGGGACAAAATTGACATGGGATCCCCCGTATTTTTAAAACCAGCACCGGGCTCTGCGCCTGATGCTGGTGCAAAAAATATGGGGGACAAAAAGAGTAGGGGTCCCCCGTATTTTTTACACCAGCATCGGCCTCCACTAGCTGGACAGATAATGCCACAGCCGGGGGTCACTTTTATACAGTGCCTTGCGGCCGTGGCATTAAATATCCAACTAGTCACCCCTGGCTGGGGTACCCTGGGGGAGTGGGGACCCCTTCAATCAAGGGGTCCCCCCCAGCCACCCAAGGGCCAGGGGTGAAGCCCGAGGCTGTCCCCCCCATCCAAGGGCTGCGGATGGGAGGCTGATAGCCTTGAGGAAAATGACAGAATATTGTTTTTTCCAGTAGTACTACAAGTCCCAGCAAGCCTCCCCCGCAAGCTGGTACTTGGAGAACCACAAGTACCAGCATGCGGGAGAAAAACGGGCCCGCTGGTACCTGTAGTACTACTGGAAAAAAAATACCCAAATAAAAACAGGAGACACACACCGTGACAGGTACAACTTTATTACACACTGCCGACACACACATACTTACCTATGTTGACACGCCGACTGCCACAGTCTCCGACGATCCGAGGGTACCTGTGAAAAAAATTATACTCACCTGCCAGTGTCCAGAGATAAATCCACGTCCAGAGATAAAATCCTCGTACTTGGCAAAATAAAAACACGCACACCCGTACCAACGGACTGAAAGGGGTCCCATGTTGACACATGGGACCCCTTTCCACGAATGCCGGGACCCCACGTGACTCCTGTCACTGAGGTCCCTTCAGCCAATCAGGAAGCGCTACTTCGTGGCGCTCACCTGATTGGCTGTCTCGCGTCTGAGGTCAGACAACGTATCGCAAAGCCTCTCCATTACTTTCAATGGTGGGAACTTTGCCGTCAGTGGTGGGGTTACCCGCGGTCAGCCGCTGACCGCGGGTGACCCCACCACTAGCCGCAAAGTTCCCACCATTGAATATAATGGATAGGCTTTGCGTGGCGCTGTATGACAGCTCAGAAGCGCAGCCAATCAGCAGAGTGCAAGGACGTTGCGCTCGCTGATTGGCTTAAGGGACCTTTCAGTGACAGCAGTCACGGGGGGGTCTCTCTGCATTCGTGGAAAGGGGTCCCATGTGTCAACATGGGACCCCTTTCAGTCCGCTGGTACGGGTGTGCGTGTTTTTATTTTGCCAAGTACGAGGATTTTATCTCTGGACGTGGATTTATCTCTGGACACTGGCAGGTGAGTATAATTTTTTTCACAGGTACCCTCGGATCGTCGGAGACTGTGGCAGTCGGCGTGTCAACATAGGTAAGTATGTGTGTGTCGGCAGTGTGTAATAAAGTTGTACTTGTCACGGTGTGTGTCTCCTGTTTTTATTTGGGTATTTTTTTTCCAGTAGTACTACAGGTACCAGCGGGCCCGTTTTTCTCCCGCATGCTGGTACTTGTGGTTCTCCAAGTACCAGCTTGCGGGGGAGGCTTGCTGGGACTTGTAGTACTACTGGAAAAAACAATATTCTGTCATTTTCCTCAAGGCTATCAGCCTCCCATCCGCAGCCCTTGGATGGGGGGGACAGCCTCGGGCTTCACCCCTGGCCCTTGGGTGGCTGGGGGGGGGACCCCTTGATTGAAGGGGTCCCCACTCCCCCAGGGTACCCCGGCCAGGGGTGACTAGTTGGATATTTAATGCCACGGCCGCAAGGCACTGTATAAAAGTGACCCCCGGCTGTGGCATTATCTGTCCAGCTAGTGGAGCCCGATGCTGGTGTATAAAATACGGGGGACCCCTACTCTTTTTGTCCCCCGTATTTTTTGCACCAGCATCAGGCGCAGAGCCCGGTGCTGGTTTTAAAAATACGGGGGATCCCATGTCAATTTTGTCCCCGCATTTTTAGAACCAGGACCAGCTCGATGAGCCCGAGGCTGGTTATGCTTTGGAAGGGGGACCCCACGCCATTTTTTTCCGGGATTTTAATATTCCATCTAAAAAAATAATAATGAAAAAAAATATTATTTTAAAAAATATATAAATAATACTTGTGCCTCCAAAAAAGACAAACCAAGTACCTAATCCCTTCTAATATAAATAGTTTTGCTATTATCAATAAAAAAAACACCAAAAAAAACATGTTTTAAATTTTTTTTATTAGTTTCACCCACCAAAGTGTGGCGGATTGAAAATGTAGAATTTACTGTCTAAAAGCACTGTTGTCGAATTTCCAAACTTCAATTGAATACACTTTGGTCGAATTGCAGCACTTGTATCATTGCAGAAAAGTCGAATTTGACAAAAGTCGAATTTCAAAAAGTCGAATTTTGAAAGTCCGTTTTTTGGACGGAAAGCACTGAATTGCATTGACGATTTTTTTTATTGGGCGAAAAATTCCCGAAATTCGACAATTTCGGGAATTTCGACCGCAATTGCATATACCCCTTTGACTACTTGCAGATTACCAGTTTCATGCATTCTTTAAGTAAGTCTAGTAAACTCAGACTCCCAAACCCTTATGAACGACTTTGTATTTATAATCCAGATCGTAGATGCGTTATATCAATTTTATATTCTTCCCTGGCCGTCTCCCCCTCTCCCAAATAACCATTCGAACTAGCCCGGGAACAAGATTTGGGTATAAATTTGGAGGAAGAGGAATGGTCGGAAATTAGAGGGTTGGTCGCCAAAGCTTCTATAAATTCGAACCTTAAAGAAAATGCCTTCAAGGTTTACTCGAGGTGGTACATGGTTCCTATAAGAATTAATCATATTTTTCCTTTAAGTTCAGATCTTTGTTGGAGAAACTGTGGTTCCAAGGGCACATTGTTACATAGAGTACGTGGTGGAAATGCCCATTGATTAGCTCTTATTGGAATGACATTTTTCTCTTATGGGTAAAATACTCAATACCTCAATTTCCAAAAGTCCACTACAAGCATTACTTTGTAAACCACTGGTAAGGATTTTTTAGACCCAGGAGCAAATTATGTCACCATATTTGCAACTCCGCCAAGATACTGATAGTTAGCTCGCTGGAAAAAAACTGTTGCTCCTTCCCTACAGGCGGTAATTAATACAATTTGGTTTGTAGCCTCAATGGAATACATTACTGCCCTGCTCCACGACTCTGTAAATAAATTCTCAGAAGTATGGAGCCCTTGGTACCAATATTTTCAGAGACAATTACCTTGTAACATCTATTCCCACTCTCCAATCTCGCCACAAGTTCTCCTTAATTATTATTATTATTACATTTTATTTATAAGGCGCCACATGTGTTTCGCAGCGCCGTACAAAGGACAGTACAGGGAGACAAAACAGCATTACAGTAAATAAATAACAGAAATAGAGTACAGGTAACAGAGCACCACACGTTCTCAAGACATAATACAGCTAAGATGTAAGTATTGATGGAGTGATCATCGTACTACTAGAGGCTGGTGGCCATAGATGGAGATGAGCCTTTACTAGCAGGATAAAGATGGTCATTGAGTATGGGAGAGCTGCGAGTGAAATGTGTCGAGACGAGGGCTTAGATAACAAGAAGAAAGAGGGCCCTGCTCTGAAGAGCTAACAATCTAGTGGGGAGGGGCGACAGACAGATGACAAGAGGTGCAGGCAAGTGGGAGGTAGCCAGATGGCAGTATGCAAGCAAAGCTGAGATGTTCACGGCATGAGGCAGGGGGGTGGAGGCGCGGCTTCAATAATTGCATAATAACACATTGCCACAATTACACTGTAAACAATTTGCTCATACTGTATGACCTTTCTTTCTAACCCTCTCATTCTTTACCCTTTTACCCCACCCCCTTCCCCAAAGGTATTTGTACTTCTTTTTTTGTTATGCATGTATGCAAAAACTAAATGGACTCTACAACAGTTATATATTTGGGGTGTAGTATGGCATACCGGCGCCGGAATCCCGACCGCCGGCATCCTGACAGCATGGCGAGTGCAAATGAGCCCCTTGCGGGCTCGCTGCGGCACAGTGGCACGCTATCTGTTCTCCCTCCAGGGGGGTCGTGGACCCCCAAGAGGGAGGAAAAGTGTCGGTATGCCGGCTGTCGGGATTCCGGCACTGGTATACTGTGTGTCGGGATCCCGACAGACTGCAAACTAAAGACCACCCATATATTTGGATGTATAATTTACTATACAACATTTAATGGAATATGTTATTGTATATTGTATTCTCTGACTTTTTATTAATGTTGTATAATACTGTTTTCCACTCTTTCAAAATAAAGAGTAAAAAAACAAAAACAAAACCTGCATAGGAAAGCTCTCCCGTTAAGCGCTGTCCTCTGCGGTGTGAGGACTAATGGTCACGGAGGACACTAGGATCCCTCTCGGGGAAGTCTATTGTAAGAAGTCCATGGGTTTCTATTAGACAACACTATCTAAAGATGGTGTTACCTATAAGCTATGGAAAGTTTTATTTTCAGAGCTTGATACATATGGGGGTTTGCCATGAAACCTCTGTAAACTGCATTTTCGGGGGATTGACCGCATTTTTGAGGATAGTGTATCCCGCCCTGCGTCCAGCATTCTAAAGCACTGCACACCCTATTATCACATTCCATCAGTACTACAGGTTGTATAGTAAAAGTGCAGCACATAAAGGTGCATGGAAAGCACATCCATAACAAAGCATTTGTGCCCACAACTTTATCCATTTTCCTAGTGCATGTATGAGAACCAGCCTTGAAAGTAAATAAACAGTTGTCTGCGGGCATAACGGCATTCAGGCCTAATTCCTAATGAAGTATTTATTTGTATTGTGAGGTCTGTGAGAGTTGTATTAAAGCACTCTCCCTTTGTAATATGTCTGTGAGTCAGACCTTACTGGTAGAGAGATGTTTATGTCTGCCAAGAAATAAAACACGGATTATCATTGCCCCCTACTCCCAAATTTATGCAGCACCTGCCCTACTTGATGTCTGGATAATGTACAGTACATGCCTGGTCACTTTTAGTTGCCTAGTTTATAGTGGATGCAGCATGCTGGGATTATTTGGACTATTCATGAATGTTAAAGTCATATAATTTATGTGGTTTATAGTTTTTGTCTCATTGTGACACAGGTGGAGCCAATGATAAATATGGGCCTTAGTGAGGTCTGATAAAAATAGCCCTGTGTATTCTGCACCTCGTCATTGTATGTTAGGCATGTAGCCTGTCTAACCGGCCTGCTATATAAATATCTTATGTCTGTCATGCCCGGGGTTTGTGCTTACATGGAAACCATCTTGATTACTTATTATTATATACCCAGTAAACATGTGCTGTAGCTAGGCAGACATGCCAGTAAATTGGCCAGGTATTTAAATCAAATATAAACAACCTCCAGTTTGCCAGCATCTTATTAATCTGGGCAAACACAGAAAAGGACACAAACTGAGATCATTAGGATGCAAACATGTGCCTATATTATATGTGTTTTTTGCCCTGGGATATATAATATGTATGCTCTAACTGCAAATTGTAAGGTGCTTAAATACATCTGCCACTGAAAGTGAATGATAGTGCTGTCACACAATTAACAGGAACATGCTTAGCTTACTTATAACATCTGGGTCAAAGTTATGCAACCTGTGGCTCATCAGCTGTGGAACTGCAAGTCTCAGCATGCTTATAATGCTCTGAGGAACATTAAGCAGATGCTGATTTTAGGTAATCAGCAACTGGTTGCCTAACACTGTACTTGTATAATACTTTATACAGCTTGCTTATTATCCGGAGGAGCTCATCGCCATAAAATATAATGGTCCCCATTTATAAAGCAGCACTATGTGAAGTGGTAAATACCGTTTTCACTCGCCGTGGTATAGTGGCATCGCGCTCTTCTGTTTAAGAAGAGCCTATGCCACGGCGAGCGAATGCGGTATTTGCCGCGTCAACGCTGATGTTTACCTTACATCAGCGCTGACGATTAAACTATGTCCCCGGATCGGCCTCCTACCGCGCATGCGCTGGTTTATGCTAATTCCCAGCACATGCGCGGTAGTCATTTCTGGGTGCGGCAGCCATTGGGTATACTCCTCAGGCTTCCTGTTTCTATAGCAACCCGGCAGTTGTGATGCATGCCGGGATTACTGCGGGAGGGGGGAGCCAGAGCGCTGGACGGACTCCGCTGCAGCGGTGTCATAACGTCTGCTCGGAGCAGACAAGGCCAGTATAGGTTAGCGAGTGCTATTTCAGAAATAGCGCTCGTTGTTAAATACACTTTAGTGTGCAGCAGTATAGGGAAAATTAAAGGCTAATAGCGCTGCTAGTTAGCAGCGCTATTAGCCTGGTTAAATAGCAATTGGTCCCATTTACCACCTAAAATGACTTTCCAGCAAGGAAACTTGTTGATAAATGGGGGCCAATGTTAGAAGCAAGTTTGCTTGATTCCCCTACCTGCTGTTAAAGTATATTTCAGTAACTAACACCTAAAACATGGCATAACAAAGGATAAGTGGTCTGTTATGAGTATGTCGGCTCCATCACATACTAAAATGTTAACTGCGTTTAAAATGTTAGACTGTGGCACAACCTTTTTGTCACACGTTAATGCATTTTTTTTACCAAGATTTATATTTATTACCAGTACAGTACATGTGTTCTAGAGTGAAAGTTATACCCTTTTACACCAAAGGAATAACCCGGGTTATTACCGATTCACCCAGGTCAGGGCTTGGTGTAAATGAGCTCTAAAAAAATAACCCGAGTCCTGTTACCCGGCAATCCAACCCTGGAAATGATCAGGGCCGGACCCGGGCGCTGTGGGAGTGTAAACGCTTCTAACCCGGGTTATTTGACCTGGCTTTTGCAGAGAGAAGCTGATTGGAGCTTCTGTGGCATTGGCAGATGATGTCATCTGTCAGTGGCCCGCAGACAGTGCACATGGAGCATCACAGCAGCGTTTATGCAGCTTCTGTAGCCTGCTCCCTTCACTACAGCCACAGCCTGACTAGCATTCAATGGGGCAGATGTATTCAGCCTGGAAAAGGCAGAAAGAAGTGATAAAGCGGTGCTAAGTGCAAGGTGATAAAGCACCAGCCAATCAGCTCCAATATATAAATTGACAGTTATGAGCTGATTGGCTGGTGCATTATCATCTTGCACTTATCACCACTTTATCACTTCTTTATGCCTTCTCCAAGTTTAATACATCTGCCCCAATATCCCCAATCTGCTCACAGCCTGATCTACACCAAGACACTGCTGACACACAGTGTGAGCCAGAGCTTCACCCTCAGCCTGACTCTTTTCCAGACCCCGTCTTTGCTACTCTGTCTACCATCATTGCTGCAGTGCTGGGAGCAGGAACCACCGTTACCGTTTGTGACCTCATCTTTATCAGTTTTAAAAGGCCAATTTTAATGACATCCACAGGCAAAAGCAGGGCTGACACAGGTTCAGTGTAAACGGTGCTGACCCGGGAATAACCCAGGTTGAAGTGCAGTGTAATTGGGGTCTGAACTCGGGTCCGACTCGGGAGACTCCCGTGTTCAAAATCCCGGGTCGGACCCGGGGTTTTGGTGTAAAAGGGGTATTAATGTACACAGTGGACTAAGAGTCAGATCCATTTAGCTGCTGGTTGAGCCGCGGAGTCTGTTCTCCAGGATAAAGAGGGACATGTACTAAGCAGTGATAAAAGTGGAGAAGTGAGCCAGTGGAGAAGTTGCCCATGGCAACCAATCAGCTGCTCTGTGTAATTTTATAGTATGCAACTTTTAAATGTTACGTCAATGCTGATTGGTTGCCATGAGCAACTTCTCCGCTGGCTCACTTCTCCACTTTTATCACTGCTTAGTACATGTCCCCCAAAGTCTCTTGGGCATACTGTGCGAGTAGAAATGAGTGTCAACTTCTTCCTCCAGGGCTGCTCGCTAGTTGAACGTAGGTCTTTAGTTGAATAGCTCAGAGTTTGGAAACTTTGGTTGACCTCACACATAATTTAGTAGAATAACATGGGAATGTCCACCACTATACACAACTCCATAAACAGGATTACAGGATATTTGTATAGATTTTGGTTTCGTTTTCCATTTAGCAGTTTACCCTTTATAACCCCTTACTTCCTAAACTGACAGTTCCACAGAACTACAATTAAAAAGTTCACACAGAAGTTATTTTTGACTAGGTGCCTAATATGGTAAATATCCTAACTAGAATTTCAAAATACACATTACTGTAAATGTTCAAGTAATGTACAGAGAAGTGATTCCCAGCTTCGGTCCTTGAGGCACTCTAACAGTCCAGGTTTGAGTGATATCCATGCTTGAGTACAGATGGTGAAATCAAAATAAATGAGGTACTAATTAAGTCACCTGTGTTGAAGTATGGCTATCCTTAAAACCTGGACTGTTAGTGTGCTTTGAGGACCATGATTGGGAACCCATGGTACAGAAGATGAGCCAGCTACATAAAACTAGGCTGACCATAGCAGGGGTCAGATGTAATGATGTCCAAGTTGGCCAGAGTTGCAGGTTCTTAGCCAAACTCTGACTCTTTTTTTTTTTTTTAAATCAGCAATCATTTTACAAGGCGTGGTTTTGCCTTGTTAATGATTGCCGGTTTAAAGAAAAATTCAGAGTTTGGCTGGGAACCCTCACCTCCGGCCAACTCGGACGTCATTACATCCGGCCCCATCCATTTAAACTGGGACACTCATGAATTACACAGGTTCTGTGGCTGATTAAAACCAGGTGAAATGCAGGCTTGAAGCCAGCCAGCCACAGAACCTGTGTGTCCCGGTTTAAAGGGATAGTATGGTAAGCCTACATAAAACTTCAAATAAGGATTTATCTGGTCATTTCATGTATCGGATCACAGCAATTCAGCTAAGGGGCAGAGTATCAGAATAAGGGGGGCAGGCAGTCGGACAGGACAAGCTGGGGCCAACAAGCTTGAATAGTCCCCATGTACTCCAGGAGCTGGTGATGGCCACGCAGGGTGACTGCACCCAGTTCCCGCTAGCAGCATGGAGGGTAGGGAAAGACGTCTTCCCCAGCCTCCCTGCAGCACCAACATCAGCACGGGTAATGGAGGCAGACGAGAGTTGACAGTGGAGGCAAGGGTTGCCAAGATCAGTTGGGCTGTGGGACAGAGTGTTGCTGCTGTTGCCCCGGTGGGGCAGGAGTGCAGTAAGCAGCTTGGGGGGTGTTGAAGGCGGCAGGGAGAGTGATTACAGTCAGCATTGGCAGTCTCAGGTGACTGTCGGGGACATCCATCTCAGCTCCCCTGCTTTGTAACGCTGGGGACCTCTCACTGGCTGGTGACAGAGAAGGGGGTAGGGAGAAGAGGGAGGGGGTGGGGAGACAGCAGTCTCCACTGCTCTTCTCCCCTCTCCAGCCTCCTTACGCCATCCTGAGATGGCGAATTTGTTTAGAGAAGCGAAACGGGAAACTGAGCTTTCTGTGCTTCTATGAATTGCTCTCCACATACTAGTGTATGGGGAAGCGATTTCTACACTGATCAGGGGCACCGCTGGATAAATAGATTTTTCCATGGTAACCCCTTTTATGAATTGGAGGAAGCAATGAAAACCCTGTTATCACTGATAAAGGGCTTTTCTCTGCTCCATGAATAGACCCCTTAGAACCTTAAACAGCTGTTTGCAATTACTTTTTTTTTCTTCTACCCAAAGCAAATATAGTATGGGCAATTTCCTTTTTCTGAACACAAATGCCCCCTGATCTTTATCCCGCTTTCTCCTCTGCTGCCAGCTAGTAGAAAGAGTTAAAATTTAATATTATTTATTTATTTATTTTAAACCTATCAAATATAAAAACAAAAACAAAGCAGCAACGTGTCAGAGATCTGACATTTAAATGTGACTGTATATTATTATATAGTTGAGCATATTTATTTCACATTTTAAAGGCGCTTTAAAGATGTACTCGGCCCATTCTCCTTGTTTCATCTGTGTAATATAGATAAACAGCAGGAGAGAGGAGACAGGAAGGGTACAGGGAGGGCTCTACTTGCATAAATAAATATACTTTTAGTTTTGTCATGGATGTTTCCTGTACTGACAATGAATAATCATATTTATTTTATTGAACACATACGCTATCATGTAAATAAACTAAATATGGCCATTTTGAAAACTTGTACTACGTTTCCTCGGTTTCTACTGTAACTCTGTAAAACAAATGTAAAAAATGAGAAGAACAGGGGTGTAGGATAGAATTTTTTTTTTTTTTAACCACTTTAAAAAAGATATATTCTGGTCACAGTATAGCACCTTTAGGCAATGCAGTGTTTCCTGGTTACATTTAAGCTAAATTTATAGCCAACCGCAAATGCACTGTTTAATGTTTTACACTACGCGTTTCATTGCTTCTTGTGACTTTGGGGGTAATTCAGACCTGATCGTAGCAGCAAATTTATTAGCAGTTGGGCAAAACCATGGGGGTCATTCCGAGCTGATCGCACGTAGCAGCTTTTTGGTGCTCATGCTATCAACCTGACGCTGCCTATGGGGGAGTGTGTTTTAGCATAGCAGGGCTGCGAATGCTTGTGCAGCCCTGCTATGCTTAAAAAGTTTCAAGTAAAACAAGACGAGCCCTAGACCTACTTACCATTTGCGATGGATCCAGCGATGCAGGTCCCGGATTTGACGTCAGACATCCGCCCTCAAAACGCCTGGACACGACTGCGTTCCCTGGACCACTCCCGGAAAACGGTCAGTTGACACCCCGACACGCCTTCCTCCTGTTAATCTTCTTGTGGTCGCCGCTGCGCAGAAGTGCAGCGTGCAATCAGGTCGGAATGACCCCCCCATGTGCACTGCAGGGGGTGCAGATATAACATGTGCAGAGGGAGTTAGATTTGGGTGGGGTGTGTTCAAACTGAAATCTAAATTGCAGTGTAAAAATAAAGCAGCCAGTATTTACCCTGCACAGAAACAAAATAACCCACCCAAATCTAACTCTCTCTGCAAATTATATATCTGCCCCCCCTGCAGTGCACATAGTTTTGTGCAACTGCTAACAAATTTGCTGCTACGATCAACTCTGCATTACCCCCTTTGTCATGTACAATATACAAATTAGTTGTTGGTGCCAACTAAAGAGAAACATATTAGTTGTTGTAGAAATCATATACTCTCTTACCAAAATAATAAATAAGTACATGTCTATATAGTGTGTGTGTGTGTGTGTGTGTGTGTGTGTGTGTGTGTGTGTGTGTGTGTGTGTGTGTCAGAACTGTATGTCTTGTAAATAATACAGTGTGACTTTCTTCCACAATAACGCCACAATACATTTACTTCTGAAAGGACTGCCATATAACACAGAGACCATTTTGGGGGCTGCCATTACTGACACAGATTCCTCACAGACAGTGTTGAACTGGGGCATCGCAGCTCATGATCAGGTGTGGTATGATGCGGCCACAGTTGGGCCTTGATTATGCAAATCATGTCTGCTCAACCTGTCCACTGTGCCTTTGTAGAGTTTCTCCCTGCATCTCCCAGAAGACAGGTCTATAGGCAATATGCATGACTATTTTATAGTCATGCCCTGCTATTAGGGTACCACCTCATCCCTTTAATTGTGTACAAATATTAATTACACAGCTTCTGTGGCTGGCTGGCTGACTGACTTCAAGACTCCATTTCACCTCGTTTTAATCAGCCACAGAACCTGTGTAATTAATATGTGTCCAGAATTAAAGGGATGAGGTGGTAACCCTACCTGCGATCCATTTATGTTGGGTTGGTGTAGCATCCTATGGGCCGGATTTTGATATCGTAGTAAAGCAAAAAACAAACAAACAAGTAACTGTGCACCTGGGCAAAACCATGTTGCACTGCAGGTTGGGACGATGTAACTTATGCAGAGAGAGTTAGATTTGGGTGGGCTGTGTCCAATCTGAAATCTACATTGCATTGTAAAAATAAAGCTGTCTAACAATTTGTGGGCTACGTGCCAAAGCATCCAGTATTTACCATGTGCAGAAAAATATAAATGTATTTGCTCCCCTTCCATTGCTACATGGTTTGTTCCAGACACAAAGTTACTTGCTTTACTTCCAAATCAGAATCTGGTCCTATGTTAGGATAGAGTATAATACAATTGTGTTATTATTATGTCCGTTGGATTGGTCTTGATGAGTACAGTATATGTAGTATCTTTTGTGTGCTCTATGTACACCTCACATACAGATGGAGCCACACTCATTGAGCGTGGCTGCATCGCAGGCGGGGGTGTGCAGCGCGCCTGTGCCTCAGCATGCCGCTGAGCGTATAGAAACGCTCCCATTCACTTTGAATGGGGCGTATGCGTTTCTACGACACACGCGTGTCCCATTCGTTCCCGGAGGTGAGCCTCGCCGGGTGCTCCTAGTCGCAGACGGAGCCATGATTAGCGTGCATCTGTAACATGCACAGATCTGCCCGCCAAGCCGCAAAGTTGCCGTTAATATGCTTTAATCCTTTCCGTGCGGAAGGTCAGTTTGCCTGCTTACTAATTATTTATACTGGAATTCCCCAATAGGTTATTTAAGGAATAGCATTACTCTTATACATGGAACCTGGATTAACAAGAATAACATGCAGCCATTGAAGTGATACTTACATTTAAGAAGCTTTATAAAGCAGAATATATTAAATAAATCTAATTAAAAACCAATTGAGACTGGCATGAAATAGTCTTTACAGTACATAAATATTGGTTTCATTTTTATGTGGTCGGTCCAGCTGGCTATGAAATGAAAGTAGAACTTCCAGTTATAATGTGTTTACCAGATTCTCAATAATGTTCTAATTCTTTCCCCAGAATCTCTGTCGCCAAAGCTGCATATTTCTAATTGTCCGCAGCGATGAAAAGTCTTACAGGATGTGCCGGCCTGTGGGATGCAGGAATGTTTATAAACACACACACAATAGTGATTGTACAGTATATGTAATGGTACGTGGCGTACAGGACATTATACAGAAGTATATTTCTTCATGTTTAGGTGACTCCATCCCACAATGATTGATGATGCAGGAAAAGTGGCCTTAAACAAGGCAGAGCTGCCAACATTTAACGTAATTTCCATGGACACTTTGCTGCCGAGAATTTATACATGTCATACAGGGTACTTAAAAGAACATCAGGTGATGGCAATTTTCTGTACAGCATCTGTGATTATAAATCCGTCTGAGCTGTGCTCTTATAATGCTCGTTGGCTTCATCTACACACAAAGGGGCATATCCAAATAGTCAGAAGGTTTTTGCGTCAAAAATGACTGCGCCTAACACGCCCGTCGCCCAGTCTCCGGTTACTGTGGCTGTGTATGAGTACATTCCTTATTCCCGCAGCATCCAACTGAAAAACAAAATGTGCATGATCGTTTTTCATATTAAAAGCCACATTAAATATTGAAAAAAATGGGGAAATTAGCCTGTACCCTAAAAAAACATGCAAATAAAAATTGGATAACATTATAGATATCTATTACTGTCCAAAACCAAAATATTGGATGATTTTTAAATGTTTCCATTTAGTAACATCAGGTTAAAAATTGTAGACTTTTTTTTTCTTTTCAATAAGGTACATTTATTGGTGTTTAGTTACATAAAACAAGTAAGGAAATACGTACGAAAAAGAAGAAAACATAAAAACAATATCATACCAAACATGAGAACTTTGTGTTGCAAGGCACAAAGTGGAGGCAGGGTTTCTCCATTAGCAACGTAAGAAACTGGACTATTCAGTGGGCCTATTTAAAGATCAGAAATAGTATCAGTGTTAAAGGGCCATATTAGGGGGCTGGCAGAGGACGGGGGTACATGAAGGAAGCCTCTGTAGGCACAACAAAGTTATATGGGGAATCCTTCCAGGTGTGCTCCTTCCCAGTTCCGCTCAAAATGTAAACAGAAAGTAGGGAGGACTGAGAGTCAGCAACAAAGAGGATGAGGTTGTCAGCATAAAGAATGACCCTGTCATCTCCACCACCTAAACAAAGCCATTTAATGTAAGGATGACTGCAAAGTTTACACTCCAAAATGGCTCTATCGCAAGGCAAAGAGAAAGGATGACAATGGACAGCACTGTCTAGTCCCCCTGGACCAGGTTAAAAGGTGCTTAGATAAAGCCTGACTCGGGCAGTGGGGCTGAGTAAAACAATTAAAACCAACTTAGAAAAACCAAGCCGGTACCAAACTGGACAAATACTTCCCAGGGGAAGGGTCACTCGACTGAATCAAATGCTTTGGCAGCATGGGAAGCCTGAAGATGGGAGAACAAGCACTGCAGTTTTATCTGTGGTGGATTTCCCTGGCATGAAGCCTTCTGATCTGGATGGACATTTGAAGTTATGACCTGACCCAAGTGAAGAGCAAGCACCTTAGCTAGTATTTTCACATCTGCGGAGAGAAGGGAGATGAGACAGTAAGAGTCAGGGATCAGAGGATCCTTACCCGGTTTTAGTAAAGCTATAATTAGCTCCTCGGACTCTGTTCTGAACAAAGGCCCTCATTCTGAGTTGAACGCACGGTAGCAGTTTTTTGCAGCCGTGCGATCAGATAGTTGCCGCCTATGGGGAAGTGTATTTTAGCATAGCAAGTGTGCAAACGCTTGTGAAGGGGAGCTGTGCAAAACGTTTTTGTTCAGTTTCTGAGTAGCTCTGAACTTACTCAGCCGCTGCGATCACTTCAGCCTGTCAGGTCCCGGAATTGACGTCAGACACCCGCCCTGCAAACGCCTGCGTTTTCCACAGCACTCCAGGAAAACGGTCAGTTGCCACCCAGAAACATCTTCCTGCTGTCAATCACCGTGTGATCGCCGATGTGCTCGCGTTCTTCGTAAGGACCCACGCTGCCCGGCGTTTCCTGACACCGGGCAGCGTCGTGCCTGCGCATTGCGGTCGCGGTGCATTTGCAGTTCAGACCCAATCGCACCACTGCGAACAACTGCAGCGTGCGATCGGGTCGGAATGACCCCTATAGTCCCAACATTTTTACCTTGAAATACAGATTCTCCCCGACTTTGCACTTGCTCTGAAGCAGCGAAAAATAGCTACAATAAATATTATTGTAATTGCCACGGTTAAAATACTCTTGGCTAATTGAATAGCGAAAACGGTGCAGCCTGCTGTAATTTCATGTGGCATGGAAAAAAAATGAATGTGATGAATTGAATGTGCCCCAAAGGATGTTTTTTTTTCTAGGCTGCCAACACAAAAAAACAGTAAAGCAGGCCTGGGCAAATTCTCCAAAATGAAGGAGCCAGTAATTTCATAATGAGTAATCTGTGAATCACACATTTTAAGGGCGTGCTGGTGCTTGTTGACTGGTAATATATAGTATCATCATACTTAATAATGGACAACATATAATTATTATCTATATCAGGGTCGGACTGGGCAACGTTACAGGGGAAACTGGTAGGCCAGATTACCAGATCACCAGATCACCTCTTCCTCTAATGTCAGGTTCCAGACTGTGCTCTCAAATTGTACATTGTTACTCTATTAGAGGGTCCGTTACATGGTCTCTAATGACTGGCCAAGAATCTGGGGGGCTGGCCACACCCCTTAAGCATGGGCCTCTATCACTGCATTTCCCTGGTGGGCCCTTCATGGTCCAGTCTGATACTGATCTATATATGTATTATACTTGATGACGTATACATCCAGCTTCAATCACTCATATCTTGCCAGCCTCATTCAGTATCATACTAATCCACTAGCATATTGGGAAAATCCCTGGTAGGCCCCACTACCTACAAGCTGGCCCCTAGTATATGTCTCATCTCTTAATCCATTGATAACTGGGCCAAACCAAACATTGGTGCATCTAGCAGTATAACGAATGAGGAGGGGGGTAGTTGGAGGGTGGAATATTTTATACATTAGTAACACCCTGGGCTGCTGTGCCCTTCTGCAGGCTGCTGATAGCTCCTAAGTCAGTGCACTATTTAGTTTGTTCCTTATTTCCCCAGTGGGCGCTTCATACCCATTACACTAAAATGACCTTCATCTGTTTCTCTCTCCTCTCCAGTGCACATTCCCAGTGATTACAGCTGGCAGGCACAGCATTATGACAAGCTGATCCTATCCCTTCCATTTCAGTTTTCCCATGGCCTGTTACTGTATCCGTCAGATACAGTGATCTAATAGTTTGCAATAAAGGTGACCATTGTACAATAAGGGTGGCAAACCTCATTCTTTGGTGTATCCTTTTTAACTCCTCTGCCACTGATTCTTTTCTCACATGTGTGCTGACCCTGTTTTGTCACATTTCAGGTTGGTTACATTCCAATACCAGTTTCAGTAATTTTATTAGGAGCAAAGCAAGTAGAGGAGCACATTTCTCCCGGACAAACCATGCTGCAGTGCTACAAGTGCATTTTTATTTTGCACTTTTGCATGTACAGTAGCACTGAATGGGTTAAACATTAACTGCAAACAAATGAGAGAAAAAGGAAAGATTATATTTAACAAGTAAGCATTTCCAGAAGTAGGGACAAGCCTCTCAATTCAGCTGCATACAGTATATCCAACAATAACTTGTGGCTTTTCTGTGCAGCTAAATCTGCAAAATATGAACAGATGTTTAGCACAGGTGTATTTTCTTTAAAAACAGCTTTTATGCCCTCTGAAGGAGTTTTTCTATATATTTTTTTTTATTGGTCTCCACAAACAGTAACAGAAAGTAAATAAGAAATCAACAAGGAATACAAAATTTGTAAGGAACATAAAAAAGAAACTGAAGAGGAGGAGGGGGAAGAGAACAGTATTAGCAACAACAATCTTTATAACCGATTTGAACCAGGCTGCAAGTGCAACAGACTAGAGATAATAATATGTATCAGTAGCTTAATGATTGAGGCCAGCTATCAACTTTAGCCAAAAAGAATGGATATTAAGTATCTGCAAGCCCAACAATCGAGGAGTCAGTGTAGAGGGGAAATGGGTGGAATTGTTCCCATGTTATTCTAAAACTCTCTGTGGTGTTATGTAATTCGACTAATTTTCTATATGATAGGATGACCATATGCCAGGATCATTTAAAGTTAATAGTGGCGTGAGGCAGAATATCTGCCCCTCTGTTCCGGTCCCCCCCCCCCCCCTCCTTCCCCCTTTTCTTTTGGATGGTTTGTTAATGTGTATATGGCGGTAGAGAAAGGTAGCTTCTATGTTAAGCTATTGTCCTGGATGGGAAATGGTTACACCACCTGAACAAGTGAGTTGTAGCAAGGAGAGTGGAACACCAGCGTTTGGTTCTGTGTGTGTGTTTGGTATTCCTGTCCGTTCTTTAGTGCTGCCACCATTTAAAATGTAAATTTATGTCAGAATTGTTGTCTGTCTTTATTCTTAGGCTGGTATCCTATTAGCCTCGGTAAATTACTGTGGCTAATTACTGCCGACCGGGCTATCCTATTAGACCCGATGCCGGTGCTTATTATGAACTTTGTTTCACCTGCCCCAGGCAGGAGAAACCAAATCCCTGATAAGTGACCATTTTTTGCCCGATTGTGGTAGAAAAAATGCATAGGTTTCGCAGATCCTACAGTATGTATTTTCACGCAATACAGTGTAATTTGCTGCATGAAACAAATAGTCTCTAATTGAATAGCGTGAATTGACCATCAGGCTTTTATTGTGATAAACACCCTTTTTTTTGTGCGGGAAATTACCACAGATAATAGAATAGTGGTTAAGTTATGTACTAGATATGTAGTTAATTACAGGTAAAATAAGCTGTTTGTGTGCTTATATGTTTGACAAGCTTTTGAATGTATCCGGAAGTTTCCGGGAGTGGTCAGGGAAGTAGTGAGTGAAGAGGTCAGGGCATTCCAATATTTGTTATGAGAGCATGTATTTTAGCCCAGTATGGGCAGCAGAGTGTCACATGATCTCTAATACATATGGGAAGAGTCTGGGTAAAGGTAAAATTATATATTTAACACGTGGTGTTAAGTGCATGAGTAGATGTAATATATCCATACATCTTTGTTTTCTTACAGTGTGAGCATTTAAGTTGCATTGTGCTGGTGTGATGCACTTCATTTGTCTGATGCCATTAAGAATATACAATAACTTTTATATAAAAAATATATAGTAACTCTTATATCAAACATATACAAAAATAACATGCAGTTTATATGCATTTGTTCTTGTAAAGATTTCCTCTCAGTACATTTACTGTATGTCCAATAGAGGGAGACAGAGAGCAATATAACAAGTGTCGAAATTAAGACAGTATAGTTTAAAATAAATGGTATAATGGTGAAATGCGGTGTACCGTGTGTGTCTTTATCACTGTTTCATTGGCAGCTCCCATCTCACCCTAACAACCCTGTTTATGGAGTTGTTTTTCCCCAAACGCCAGCAGCATAGGGCATGACTGGCAGACTACATTGTGCTGAAGCCTGGCAGTAGTGTGGAATGTGCATTTACTCAGACAACCATATCCTAATAATCCATTCATATCCAAATGACACATTACAGAGCATGCTAATACAAATAGTCTAATGCTGAAACTGTGTTTACGCCTAAAGCTATATAATCCAAAAGGATGGAAATAATTAGAAACTAATGTTGTTTGCAAATTGCAAAAGTCACCTTTTAAACAACTTTTAAAGGTTGATGTTCTCACCAGGTGAAATGTACTGTATAGGTCATATAAAGTCTTCTGTCTGCAACAACAAAAAAAACAGTTTACAGCAAATATATCAAATATATCCTATAGCCATACCGGTTATTGGCCCTGGAAATCTGGAATTATTTTCTATTTTCGCAGCGTTCTGCATGCTGAGAAGCCCGGTTAGGGTGTGAGCACCCGGCACTTTGCATCTGCCTAATGATGTGTCTCTATATCGGAAGCCATAGGATTGCTGTAGACACAAACATGAATCATTCATTCCTATCAAGAAACAATATCTGCAGACGCCCTTCCTTTTAACCATACTGCCAACCCTAAACACAAGGCATAGGACATCTGAGTTATTTGGTAGTATGTGGTGAAGCAGGATTAACAATAAACCATGCATGTCACTTTACTACATGGCCATGCTTATGAGATGCATATGCTGCAGAAACATTTTACTACCATGCCAGAGTTTTATTTCCAGGAGGCAGAAGACCTAATCATTCCGCCATAGGAGTTCCCATTGGACTAGCCCATGTTTTGTGACTGGAAACAGGGAGCTACAGAATGAAAACTCTGATATATGTATCTGGTACAGAGATGCAGACATACAGTATATGTGAATATAAATGTATAGTGACAGTATGCTCTCTGATACAGTTTATTCCAATGTAATACAGTATATATTCAAAGTGTTCATATATCAAAGAAGGTAAAGTACATAGTTATATGTTACACTGAAATGCCACTGCAGCTCTGTTACAAAGAAGTTAGAAACCTCCACATTTCCAGGACCTCTATTCACTGATGTAGTGTGCGGCTATTGCATCACTGGCGCACTTTGCTGACACAGCCACTATCCTCATCTCACCCAGGTCAAAGAGAGCATAGTGCCACTGCCAGGCCCTTCCCTGTCCCCTCATTCACCAGCTATAGAATGGGGCCAGCCAAACCAGTCATATGCCACCTGTTCCTTCACTTACTGATTGCACCAGCCTGTAACCCTATATACCCCTCGTCTCCATAGCTATAACCCTTTATACCCTTCACGTTCGTAGCTATAACCCTATGTACCCCTTGCCTCCATAGCAATAACCCTTCACGTTCGTAGCTATAACCCTATGTACCCCTTGCCTCCATAGCAATAACCCTAAAGAATGAGCAGAAGGAGGAATAATGTGTAAAGGGGCACTACGTGGCGTAATGTGTATAAACGGCTCTTCTGTGGTGTAACGTGTATGTATAAGCGGCTCTACTGTGGTGTAACATATATCGGGCTCTACTATATGGCGGAACATGCATAAGGGGTACTACTGTGTGACTTAATGTGTATAAGGAGAACTACTGTGTGGCATAACATGTATAAGGGGCCTTACTGTGTGGTGTAATGTATATAAGGCATGCACTGTCCCTACTTTCAATATGAGGAGGGGGGGGCACCAATTCTCTTTCTGGCATGGGGCACCAGAATGTCTAGTTACAGCTCTGACAGCAGGTAGCCTGATAACAGTGTTCTGGATGCAGGGTGTGTCTCTGACTCATGGGCACATGTGCAGTGCACACCCTTTACCCACTATAGCTACACCTCAGGGTTTGGGTAAAATAGCCAGCATTTTCCTAAGATTACTTTTCACATGTGACATATTGGCCCTTCACTTTCATTTTTAAACTGTTTTTATTTGTTTTAACATATAAAAAAATATATATTTATGGAGTGTTTTATATTAACCATTAACAATCTAGGTTGGCTAGGATTTAGATATTGATCTGTTTGATATAATATTATTATACAGTACCACAGTAGCCAAACTAATAGATTTGGAGAAATGATTGTGGTATGTGTGCAGGTTACTGGTAGGCTGAGCCGTAACTAGACTTTTTGGTGCCTTGCGCCAGAGAGAGAATTGCCGCCCCCCCCCCCCCCCCCCCCCCCCATTTTTCCAATAGGGATGTAAGATGCATGCCTCATGGGGAAGGAGCATGTCAAAACTGATCTCAGAGAAAACCCATGCTATGATGCCCTTTCCCACATTTTATATATATTTACAGACCACTGCAATAAAATGGATTTGGACACAAATCCTCATTATACCATATTCATGCACTTAACTTAAGAGCTCGTTGTTATTCAGTTACAATGCCCTTTATTAAATAACACATTTCAATAAACTGCCATACCCAGGATTCAAACCTTTAACCTGTTGCATTCTAATCAAATATCCTACTCATTGAGCTATTTGATCCTGCATAAAAACTGTGAACACTATATGAAGCTATTGGTACTTAAATAATCAGCGTTGCAATTGAGCAGATCTAATTAGTGTTCAGCTCGACACATCCAATTATCTAGCTTAGAATTATCTACCTTTCTATGCAAGGGCAGATAGCTAAATGAATAGATTGTCTGACTGCAATGCCACAGGCAATGGGTTAGAATCCCGGGTATGTCAGTATCTTGAAATGTAATAAAGGACAGTGGGACTGAATAACAAAGAGATCTCAAGTTGAATGTTGTATAGGTATTAGCAACAGAAGGGGTGGGGGTAGGAGACAGGGGTGGTCAGGAGATGCTGGGCTTCAAAAAGGGGGGAAGCTGCAAGTGAAGTAATTAAAACAGATAATTGCCAAGTGCCGCCAACAGTGCCCCTCTACACAGCAGCGCTATGTGCGGTGCCCCCTTAGCACATACCTTGTTATGGCCCTGCTGGTAGGGAACAGTTTATGGAGCATTTCACATGTGATTTCTTATACTGAAATTACATGCATGAATTACTGGGTGGTATTCAAATTATTTATCACGCCCAGTCTCCTTTCTAAAGTCATCCCTGTTAAAGCACATATCGCGCCCATAGTAATCAGGTTTAGCTGTCGGGATTATGAGGGGTCGGGATGCAGGCGTGGGTATTGTGACTACATCCCACTACTAATATAGGAGAAGGCACTGACAACTTTAGAAGTCGCCAAGTTTTCATATAATAATGAATAGTTACCCTTTAAAAACCACTGTATGCAAACGGAATCTACAATTAGTGTTTTATTCTGAAAAAGGGATGCACAACCTAATACTACACCAGTGTCAGTAAGTATAGATAATAATATGCAGAAATGGACAGATCAAGAAATACAAACCATAAACACTGATGAAAGATTTAATTGGTGCAAATATAATATACTAACATGAAATCCACACTTCTGTGTATGACATTAGTGATTCATGACATAGAACAGCTATACTCCATTATGAGTAAGACGTCTAATGCACGGAAGTGCCTCTCTCATAACTACAAAGGAGAGCTCCTTGTAGGGACTTAGATAAAAGTAACTTGTCACTGACATACAGTTCAAGGCCCAGCTCCGATAAAGTGGTATTCTGCCAATATGCTGCCAATTTTGTGTCGCTGCCAAATTATTTCACTATCTGGCATCTGCTGCAAAAATACATTTTATCAGTAATTCCACCCCGATTAGATTAGAATGCTAACCAAGCCTATATACATATACTGAGCATAACATTCATTTAATTATATTTTTTCTGTTACAGCATTGAAAAA
This sequence comes from Pseudophryne corroboree, assembly GCF_028390025.1. Classification (NCBI taxonomy): domain Eukaryota; kingdom Metazoa; phylum Chordata; class Amphibia; order Anura; family Myobatrachidae; genus Pseudophryne; species Pseudophryne corroboree. The sequence continues at coordinate 752,450,924 of NC_086447.1, forward strand.
GAAATGGAGAAAAATGTACTGGTTGAAAAAAAAGCTTTCCTTCGAGACTCCGGATACGAGAGTATCGCCTACAAGCCCAGCATCCTAGACAAACTCCTCCACACTCACCCTGTGTGGCTCCAGCTAGGTCTGAATGATGACAAGGTTGTAGACATCCTGCAAGATCAGCCGCCTGGGGTACGTATAAGTAGAGGTGCAATAAATAGGTAACAGGTGATAAACTGACAACTACAGTACTTACTGTACACTGGCAGTAGATACAATGCTTTAAATTAATGTAAATAATTGAGAATTATACTATAGCTAACCTCTAACATTACCGCTGCAAACTGGGGCCTGCAGAGATTTATGTTACAGTAAAGACATTCATTGTAACAGTTATACTCACAGCCTGTGTTGCTTTATCCTATGTAGTGTAGCAGAGAACACTAATTTTTATACTTCTGTTCGTATTATACATTCAGACAGTTCTACTAATGAGGAACAAAAATCTTTTTTCTTTTTTTTCTTTTAGCAGATCTGCTGTTCCATACAGTATGTAGTATCCTGGGACAAGTAGCTTTCCATAAACAAGGCCACAACACATGCAAACACTATGGCCCTCATTCCGAGTCGTTCGCTCGGTATTTTTCATCGCATCGCAGTGAAATTCCGCTTAGTACGCATGCGCAATATTCGCACTGCGACTGCGCCAAGTAATTTTACAATGGAGATAGTATTTTTACTCACTGCTTTTTCATCGCTCCGGTGATCGTAGTGTGATTGACAGGAAATGGGTGTTACTGGGCGGAAACAGGACGTTTTATGGGCGTGCGGGAAAAAACGCTACCGTTTCCGGAAAAAACGCAGGAGTGGCCGGGGAAACGGAGGAGTGTCTGGGCGAACGCTGGGTGTGTTTGTGACGTCAAACCAGGAACGACAAGCACTGAACTGATCGCAGATGCCGAGTAAGTGTGGAGCTACTCTGAAACTGCTAAGTAGTATGTAATCGCAATATTGCGAATACATCGTTCGCAATTTTAAGATGCTAAGATACACTCCCAGTAGGCGGCGGCTTAGCGTGAGCAACTCTGCTAAAATCGCCTTGCGAACGATCAACTCGGAATGAGGGCCTATATACATATCAATGCAACATGCACGCTATGCTATCCAGCACCTGTTATTACAAATGTTAGCAATTTGGGAATACAATGGTACATTATTAAAAGTTATAATTCCCAGAGTACTGTATGACATTCCTGGCCCTCAACAGCTGCAGCTCTGTGATTATCAGCTGGTTATACTATTTATAAGCAGCACAAATGTGCGTAGTAAAGGTTGCACCCATATGCTTCATAAACACGACGTATAACCCTGATGAATGTTGCTTAATAAATGGCTGTTGCTTTAGAGTTGGTTAATTATTATGTTGCTGAACCTCAGTCGAACCTTTAAGGCTACCAGCTTTTGCTGCCTGAGATTGTGCTGAGCTTTTGAGGATAAAGTTGAGCTTGGCTCTGTTTGCTCTTGGAGTACTTTGAATTGGGCTGGATTCCTGCCACACATTTCTTCTCTCAAGGAAATCTCCACCCTTTTGACAGAAAATTTTGCTATAATATTGTTCCTACAGACTGTGGAGTACTATCCGGGCGTTTTCCTTTCCTGCAAGTTTAGTGTCGCTGTTGATGTCTCTCATGAGGTTTAGAGTAGTTCTTCAAAAAGTGCAATAACACCTACAAAGGGGGATATTTATTCATTACCAGTTATTTATATAGCACTTTACAGAGAATATTTGGCCATTCACATCAGTCTCTGCCCCAGTGGAGCTTACAATCTATATTCCCTAGCACATTTACACGCACACACATATTTGGATTGATTTTGTCAGAAGCTAGTTAACCTACAGTATATTTTTTGATTGTGGGAGGAAACCCACGAAAGTACGGGGAGAACATACAAACTCCACACAGTTAGGGAAATCAAACCCATTACCTCAGTGCTGTGAGGCAGTAATGCTAGCCATTACACCATCCGTACTCAGCTGTTCAGTTACTGTCCTTTATGTGCAACTGAACAAAAGATGTTATGCACGGTTCCGGTATGAATGGTCGACCATGTTATGGTCCACAGTCATTAGGTCGACCACTATTGGTCGACATGGACACATGGTCGACATGGACACATGGTCGACACATGAAAGGTCGACATATGAAAAGGTCGACATGAGTTTTTTTACTTTTTTTGGTGTCGTTTTTTGCGTAAAGTGACTGGGAACCCCAATTAGTGCACCGCGTCCCCTCGCATGGCTCGCTTCGCTCGCCATGCTTCGGGCATGGTGCCTTCGCTTCGCTCGGCACACTTTACCGTTCCAATCGTAGTCCATGTGGATCGTAAAGTATGGAAAAGTTTCCCAAAAGAAAAAAAAGTAAAAAAAACTCATGTCGACCTTTTCATGTGTCGACCTTTCACGTGTCGACCATTTTCATGTGTCGACCATGTGTCCATGTCGACCATGTCAATGTCGACCAATAGTGGTCGACCTAATGACTGTCGACCATAACATGGTCGACCATGTGAACGGATACCGTTATGCACATGACCTTAACGTGTAGTTAGTGGAAAGTTTTGTTATGTCCAACATCACTGAAAATCATCTCAATATATACTGTACAGGTCTGTGAAATACTGACACAAAGTGTCTGTAGAGATCTGTAGGGATGTCTACAATGGTGAGAACTTTCAGAATTAACATGTACTGTATACCTCCTAATGTTTGCAAATACAAAATTGGGACAAACTAAGCCCCACCCCAATTCCACACAACCATGCATACTTTAAGCAAAGCTTTGTCCGTGTCAGTGCAAGGGCCGCTCCTTTGAAATTGGGACAGTTTATGCGAGTTATGGTATATTTGACTTCATGTACTATAGAGTTACAAGTAATTCATTATGTAACATGTACAGACAGATTTAATGTTGGAGGAGGGGGCACCATAGCTTAACTCGAAATCATGATGTTAAAGTTTCAAAGAGGTTGGTACACTAAGGACAAACTGGTATAATTTGTTGTTACAAGGCTAAAAAGAGTTAAAGGTGAGTCATGGTAGAATGTGTACTCTGTTATCTTATAGGTAGCATGTGTACTGTTATCTTATATACACAAGCTGACTGGCTTCCTCCAGCCTCATCGTTCACGTGCCTTACTATATGGAAAATGTGATTTCATCACTGGACATCACTGCACAGCATGCAATAGGATATGAAATCAGTTTTTGTATGGTATATATGTATTGATTTATTATACATGCAAAAATTATTGCCGTTAAAAGCTGCTGTAAATGCAGGATTTTTAGAGGGGGGTTTCCAAACCTCCCACTCTGCGTAACATTGGAGCAGGTGTGGGAGTCTGGGGGAATGGTAGAAGAACCTAGTATTGACCTTGGACATTAATGTAAACACCTGTCTTTTTAAAAGTTGTTATACACTGGATAGTGTTTGGAATACATTATTAATATTTAACACTATACATGATCTATAGTATAGAGTAGACTGTATCAAACATATTTAAATAATATAAATAAGTTAAGTGGTCAGGAAAAGGTTAATCATACCATAATAAATAAATAAATAAATAAATACACAAATATAATAGAACCTGTACTGCACTTTCTAAGCACACATTCTCCCACCTCATGGTAAGGCGCCTGTCTCTTCCTGGTACGTAGTCATTGGTCCAGTGCACTGAATGAGAACTCAGATCCACACACACAGTAAACTTGGTAGAAGAAGCTGCTACCACTGGGCATGTGCAGCAGCTCTGCTCTGTCCCTTACACTGCATGTTGTGGCGGCCCACTATTTTAGCATTTACTATTAGGTTGTTACATTTAGTGTAATTGTTTTGGGCCCGATTCATCATCGGGCCGCGTGGCGCCCAGTGATTAAATATCCATCTTGCCGTGAGTTGCAAAGGGGAATACTTAGCACTGGAGCAATTCAGCTCCGAAAAGCAGTCATCCCCACAATCAGTAACACTGATACTTTTGTATAATAATAATAAGATTTTACTTACCGGTAAATCTATTTCTCGTAGTCCGTAGTGGATGCTGGGGACTCCGTAAGGACCATGGGGATAGACGGGCTCCGCAGGAGACATGGGCACTTTAAGAAAGAATTTAGGTTCTGGTGTGCACTGGCTCCTCCCTCTATGCCCATCCTCTAGACCTCAGTTAGAGAAACTGTGCCCAGAAGAGCTGACAGTACAAGGAAAGGATTTTGGTAATCCAGGGCAAGATTCATACCAGCCACACCAATCATACCGTATAACATGTGAAAACAACCAGTTAACAGTATGACATACGACAGAGCATCAGGTCAAACCCTGATGCAACCATAACATAACCCTTATTGAAGCAATAACTATATACAAGCATTGCAGAAGAAGTCCGCACTTTTGACGGGCGCCCAGCATCCACTACGGACTACGAGACATAGATTTACCGGTAAGTAAAATCTTATTTTCTCTAACGTCCTAGTGGATGCTGGGGACTCCGTAAGGACCATGGGGATTATACCAAAGCTCCCAAACGGGCGGGAGAGTGCGGATGACTCTGCAGCACCGATTGAGCAAACATGAGGTCCTCCTCAGCCAGGGTATCAAACTTGTAGAACTTTGCAAAGGTGTTTGAACCCGACCAAGTAGCAGCTCGGCACAGCTGTAATGCCGAGACCCCTCGGGCAGCTGCCCAAGAAGAGCCCACCTTCCTAGTGGAATGGGCCTTTACCGATTTTGGTAACGGCAATCCAGCCGTAGAATGAGCCTGCTGAATCGTGTTACAGATCCAGCGAGCAACAGTCTGCTTTGAAGCAAGAGCACCAAGCTTGTTGGATGCATACAGGATAAACAACGACTCTGTTTTCCTGACCCTAGCCGTTCTGGCTACATAAACCTTCAAAGCCCTGACCACATCAAGCAACTCGGAATCCTCCAAGTCAGTAGTAGCCACAGGCACCACAATAGGTTGGTTTATATGAAAAGATGAAACCACTTTCGACAGTAATTGTGGACGGGTCCGCAACTCTGCTCTATCCACATGAAAAACCAGATAGGGGCTTTTATGTGACAAAGCCGCCAACTCTGACACACGCCTAGCCGAAGCCAAGGCTAATAGCATGACCACCTTCCACGTGAGATATTTCAACTCCACGGTTTTAAGTGGTTCAAACCAGTAGGATTTCAGGAAACTTAACACCACGTTAAGATCCCAAGGTGCCACTGGAGGCACAAAAGGAGGCTGAATATGCAGCACTCCCTTTACAAACGTCTGAACTTCAGGTAGAGAAGCCAACTCCTTTTGAAAGAAAATGGATAGGGCCGAAATCTGGACCTTAATAGAACCCAATTTTAGGCACAAATTCACTCCGGACTGTAGGAAGTGAAGGAAACGGCCCAGCTGGAATTCCTCCGTAGGAACATTCCTGGCCTCACACCAAGCAACATATACGGTGATAATGTTGAGCTGTCACGTCCTTCCTAGCCTTTATGAGCGTAGGAATGACCTCATCCGGAATGCCCTTCTCTGCTAGGATCCGGCGTTCAACCGCCATGCCGTCAAACGCAGCCGCGGTAAGTCTTGGAACAGACAGGGCCCCTGTTGCAACAAGTCCTGTCTTAGAGGAAGAGGCCACGGGTCCTCTGTGAGCATTTCTTGCAGATCTGGATACCAAGTCCTTCGTGGCCAATCTGGAACAATGAGGATTGTTCTCACTCCTCTTTTTCTTATTATCCTCAGCACCTTGGGTATGAGAGGAAGAGGAGGAAATACATAGACCGACTGGAACACCCACGGTGTCACCAGGGCGTCCACAGCTATCGCCTGAGGGTCTCTTGACCTGGCGCAATACCTCTGTAGCTTTTTGTTGAGGCGAGATGCCATCATGTCCACCTGTGGCAGTTCCTACCGACTTGTAATCTGTGCGAAGACTTCCTGGTGAAGTCCCCACTCTCCCGGGTGGAGGTCGTGTCTGCTGAGGAAGTCTGCTTCCCAGTTGTCCACTCCCGGGATGAACACTGCTGACAGTGCGCTTACGTGATTCTCCGCCCAGCGAAGAATTCTGGTGGCTTCCGCCATCGCCACCCTGCTCCTTGTGCCGCCTTGCCGGTTTACATGAGCTACTGCAGTGATGTTGTCTGACTGAATCAGAACCGGTTGGTCGCGAAGCAGGGTCTCCGCTTGACGTAGGGCATTGTATATGGCCCTTAGTTCCAGGATGTTGATGTGAAGGCAAGTCTCTTGACTTGACCACAGACCTTGGAAATTTCTTTCCTGTGTGACTGCTCCCCAACCTCGGAGGCTTGCGTCCGTGGTCACCAGGACCCAGTCCTGAATGCCGAATCTGCGGCCCTCGAGAAGGTGAGCGCTCTGCAGCCACCACAGGAGTGACACCCTGGCCCTGGGGGATAGGGTGATTAACTGATGCATCTGAAGATGTGATCCGGACCACTTGTCCAGTAAGTCCCATTGAAAGGTCCTCGCATGGAACCTGCCGAAGGGAATGGCCTCGTGTGATGCCACCATCTTTTCCAGGACTCGGGTGCAGTGATGTACTGACACCTGTTTTGGTTTTAATAGGTTCCTGACCAGTGTCATGAGTTCCTGAGCTTTCTCTATCGGGAGATAAACCCTTTTCTGGTCTGTGTCTAGAATCATGCCCAGGAAAGGCAGACGAGTCGTAGGAACCTACTGCGACTTTGGAATATTCAGAATCCAGACGTGTTGCCGTAACACTTCCAGAGAAAGTGCGACGCTGTTCAGCAACTGCTCTCTTGATCTCGCTTTTATGAGGAGATCGTCCAAGTACGGGATAATGGTGACCCCTTGCTTCCGCAGGAGTACCATCATTTCCGCCATTACCTTGGTAAATATTCTCGGTGCCGTGGAGAGACCAAACGGCAACGTCTGAAATTAGTAATGACAATCCTGTACCACAAATCTGAGGTACGCCTGATGAGGTGGATAAATGGGGACATGAAGGTATGCATCCTTTATGTCCAGAGACACCATAAAATCCCCCCCTTCCAGGCTTGCGATGACCGCTCTCAGCGATTCCATCTTGAACTTGAACCTTTTCAGGTATATGTTCAGGGATTTTAAATTCAATATGGGTCTGACCGAACCGTCCGGTTTCGGGACTACAGACATAGTCGAATAATAACCCCCTCCCTGTTGAAGGAGGGGAACCTTGACCACCACCTGTGGAAGATACAATTTGTGAATTGCAGTTAACACTTTTTCCCTCTCGTGGGGGGAAGCTGGTAGGGCCGATTTGAGGTATCGGTGAGGGGGCATCTCTTCGAATTCCAGCTTGTATCCCCGAGACACAATTTCTATCGCCAAGGGATCCACCTGGGAGTGAACCCACTGGTGGCTGAAATTTCGAAGACGTGCCCCCATCGGGCCTAGCTCCGCCTGTGGAGCCCCAGCGTCATGCTGTGGATTTTGTAGAGGCCGGGGAGGACTTCTGTTCCTGGGAACTAGCTGTGTTGTGCAGCTTCTTACCTCTGCCCCTGCCTCTGGCAAGAAAGGACGCACCTCGGACTTTCTTGTTTCTTTGTGATCGAAAGGACTGCATTTGATAATACGGTGCTCTCTTAGGCTGTGAGGGAATAAAAGGCAAAAAATGTGACTTTCCAGCTGTAGCTGTGGAGACCAGGTCCGAGAGACCCTCCCCAAACAATTCCTCACCCTTGTAAGGTGAAACCTCCATATGCCTTTTTGAGTCGGCATCACCTGTCCATTGCCGAGTCCACAGGACCCTTCTGGCAGAAATCGACATAGCATTTATTCTAGAACCCAGTAGACTAATGTCTCTTTGAGCATCTCTCATATATAGGACAGCGTCTTTAATATGCCCCAGGGTCAACAATACAGTATCCTTGTCTAAGGTATCAATTTCCTCAGATAAGGTATCTGTCCATGCTGCTACAGCACTACACACCCAGGCCGACGCGATTGCCGGCCTCAGTAAGGTACCTGAATGTGTATAAATGGAGTTCAGGGTAACCTCCTGTTTGCGATCCACAGCATCTTTGAGGGTAGCCGTATCCTGTGACGGCAGGGCTACCTTCTTGGATAAGCGTGTTAAAGCTTTGTCCACCCTAGGGGAGGATTCCCAGCGTAACCTGTCCGTTGGCGGGAAAGGATACGCCATAAGAATCCTTTTGGAAATCTGCAGTTTTTTATCTGGAGATTCCCAAGCCTTTTCACATAACTCATTCAGCTTGTGTGAGGGGGGAAAGGTTACCTCCGGCTTCTTTTCCCCATACATATGCACCCTCTTGTCAGGGACTGGGGTTTCCTCTGTGATGTGCAACACATCCTTAATTGCTATAATCATATAACGGATGGATTTAGCCAATTTTGGCTGTAACTTTGCATCATCGTAATCGACACTGGAGTCAGAATCCATGTCGGTATCTGTGTCAACAGTTTGGGATAGTGGGCGCTTCTGAGACCCTGACTGCCTCTGCGACATAGGATCAGGCACGGGTTGGGACCCTGACTGTCCCGAGACTTCAGCTTTTTCTAACTTTTTATGCAAGGAATTAACATTATCATTTAAAACCTTCCACATATCCATCTAATCAGGTGTCGGCGCCGTCGGCGGAGACACCACATTCATTTGCTCCCGCTCTGCTTCCACATAGCCTTCCATGTCGACACAAGCGTACCGACACACCACACACACAGGGAATGCCCTCTCTGAAGACAGTTCCCCCACAAGGCCCTTTGGAGAGACAGAGAGAGTATGCCAGCACACACCCCAGCGCTCTAAACCCAGGAATAACACAGTAACTTAATGTTAACCCAGTAGCTGCTGTTTATATTGCTTTTTGCGCCTAATTATGTTCTCCCCCCCCCCCCCCTCTCTTTTTACCCTCTTCTACCGTGTATCTGCAGGGGAGAGCCTGGGGAGCTTCCTCTTAGCAGAGCTGTGGAGAAAAAATGGCGCTGGTGAGTGCTGAGGAAGAAGCCCCTCGGCGGCAGGCTTCTGTCCCGCTTAAATATGCAATTTTTTGGCCGGGGCTCATACATATATACAGTGCCCAGCTGTATATATGCTTAACTTTGCCAAAAGAGGTCCCAAATGCTGCCCAGGCCGCCCTCCCCCCCCCCCGCGCCCTGCACCCTTACAGTGGCCGGAGTATGTGTAGGTGTGTGGAGCAATGGCGCACAGCTGCAGTGCTGTGCGTTACCTCAGTGAAGAACACGGAGTCTTCTGCCGCCTGTGAAGTCTTCTTTGCTTCTCATACTCACCCGGCTTCTGTCTTCCAGCTCTGCGAGGGGGATGGCGGCGCGGCTCCGGGACCGGACGGCGAGGGTGAGATCCTGCGTACCGAACCCTCTGGAGCTAATGGTGTCCAGTAGCCTAAGAAGCAGGACCTATCTTCAGAGAGTAGGGCTGCTTCTCTCCCCTCAGCCCCACGATGCAGGGAATCTGTTGCCAGCAGAGCTCCCTGAAAATAAAAAACCTAACAAAATACTTTCTCTCAGCAAACTCAGGAGAGCTCACTGAAAAGCACCCAGCTCGTCTGGGCACAGTATCAAACTGAGGTCTGGAGGAGGGGCATAGAGGGAGGAGCCAGTGCACACCAGAACCTAAATTCTTTCTTAAAGTTTCCATGTCTCCTGCGGAGCCCGTCTATCCCCATGGTCCTTACGGAGTCCCCAGCATCCACTAGGACGTTAGAGAAAATTGTAATAATAATAAACGGTCTAATTAAAATGTAAGTGTTGATATTAAAAATGCTAACAAAAAAAGATCTCTCATGGGGTGGGATGTACTAAACTATGGCGGTACATTCCGCCATACTTCGCAGTGATACTAATTGCATATGTACTAACATATTCTTCCGATAAGAGCTGTCCTTTGCATTGCCAGCACTTCTGGGTTTCGGTCCCGGGAGTCCCACTGTGCATGCGTAGAGGGATGTGGAAACCTCGGGAGGTGCTGGGAGGGATCCGACTGGATCCCTCTCAAAGCACAATGCAGAAAGAAGCCTATAGGTTTCCATAGGGTAACGCCACTCACCAATTGCACTGAAGCCCGGTATTGTCGGGGTTAGTACACATGAGAAATGCAACCACAATGTGATTGCCAACGCCGGGCGTTCGCCGAGCAGCGAAACAAAGTTGGGGGTGGCAAACGGGGGCAGACCTGGACCACTTTTGGGGCGTCTGCGTAACAGCTGCTCTGATTAAAAAAATGCAGATGCATCGGGAGGTGGCCTCACACATGCTGGGCGGCCCCTAGCATGTGAGGAGATGAACGCAGATCTGGCTGTGTGTGCAACGATCTGCGTCCATCTCTGAATAGGGCACAAAGTCCGAAGACAGGCTGTTGTCCGCAATACACCTTTAGTACATACCGCCTATAGACAGCTTTTTGCTAAACCACTGTTTTGATAGTCTTTCACTAAAGGTTATACATTTTATTTATTTATTTATTTATTAATTTGCTACTACAATGTCCCTAATTATATGTTTTTCTATTAACAGACCTTTGTGGTGAGGAAATCTACAAAGCTGCAGAAGAAAGTAATTTCACTACGAGTTCCTGATGAGTTTGGATCATGTTTCCTAGAATTTGTGATAAGAGAAAGCTCCTACAGTAAGTCTGTGCCATACCCTGAGCCTCTACCCTCCCTCCATAAATCAGTCCAACTCCCATTACAGGTTAGGTATAATATACCGACGGCTGGGATTCCGGCGGTCATAAAACCGATGCTGGGATCCCGAAGCATGAGTAAGGGATATTCTCCCCTCTCTCCTAACTCAACCTTTTCACAGCCTAACCCTAACCTCCCTGCGATGGTGGCTAAACATAACCCCCGCCATTCCCGCAGCTTAAACCTAACCCTCCTTTCCCCGCAGCCCAACCCTAACCCTCACCGGGGGGTGCATAACCCTAACATCTCTTGTGCCACAGCCTAACCCTCACCCCCCTGGTGGCGGCCAAACTAACCCCCACTTCCCTCCCCGGCCCTAAACCTAAGCCACGGTATACTTACAATGGTTGGTATGCCGGCTGTCGGGATTCCGGCATCAATTTCCTGACCCTTTCTGGATCCCGCCGTCATGATTCTGACGGGTGTCGGGATTTTGGCGTCAGTATTCCGACTGCCGGGATCCCAACAGCTGGCATATTAACCACATCCCCCCCTTCCCATTACAGTGGGGCACCACAGAATGGCCTGTTTATTTTATCTGTTTTTATTAACCTCTCCTTTTTTTCCCTTTACCAGCTGGTTATTACCAGTCAGCCAATTACCTAATTTTCCTTCTAAAAGTAAAACTTTGAAAAGAAGATCATGGGGTGCAAAATTGCTAATTGAAAGCGTCTTTATTCGCAATACTAAGCAGCATCCATTATAAACACAACTCTGCCTGTCACATCTAGGCAGCCATCTTGTGGACAGAACCAATGTTTGAGATTGAATGAAGCCTGCACATTCTTTAGTGACCAGTGACATCACTGAGAGAAAAATGCTGTGCCCACTATGTGTATGTAGGTGATGGGCCCACTTCATATCTGAGGCAAAAATGTATGGTAGCTTTGTGTGACTTCACTTCATAAGTCATGTTAATTAAAGTGAATAATTCAAGACCTGATATTTGCAACCCAAATGATTTAATTAGCACATTTCTCAGTGAGTTTACAGATATATATATATATATATATATATATATATATATATACAGAGAAGACTTCGGTTTCACCCGCAGTAAACTGAAGCTGTCTGTTATATGGGTTTACATGTAGCAGAGGCAGCTATTTGTGATGAGCGAGGTTCGGTTTTACTCGGTTTTACTCGGTTTTACTCGGTTCTCAAAACGGCATCTTATTGGCTATCCAAAACACGTGACATCCGTGAGCCAATAAGATGCCGTTTTGAGAACCGAGTAAAACCGAGTAAAACCGAATCCGCTCATCACTTAATAGGCTGAATCGGACACAGCGGTCACTTGGAACCAGAGCCTCTTGTATATTGCAAACAAGTGGCTTATACCACTTTCAGATTAAAATGCCAGATCACACCCAGGATTTTATACATGCAGGGCTGACCCTACCTAAAATGATGCCCTAGGCAAGATTTTGGCTGGTGCCCCCTAGCACCGCCGCTAGTTCCGCCTCTGACCCAGCACCCCATTCCCAGCATGATCATCCCTCACCCATAGTAGTACTTGTTTTTGTGTTCCTACCCCCTACGGTATATTTTAAATAGGAACAGTGCGCACATTTGGTGCACAGGTTTTTTTTTTATGAAAATGCATCTTATTTGCAATACTCTGTGGCTAGATTGCACAAGCAGCTTTTGCTGATTAAAATGATATGTGGCATGCCTATATTCTGTGTGCGACTGTGACTGTATCTGCAAACAAAACGCTACGTTACAGTGATTTCCACTGCAACACAGCATTTTATATGCAGATACAGCCGCAGTCACAAACAGAATATAGGCATGCCGCATATCATTGTAATCAGCAGAACCTGCTTGTGTCTCTAGGCACACCAAATGTCCTAGGCATTTGCCTAGTTTGCCTATGCCTAGGGCCAGCTCTGTATACATGGGACCAACCTGGGTGCGACCCGGCTGAGACCTCTTTTAGACTGGCATCAGGAACTGGCTAATTGCCTTGTTTGCTACTTCACTGCTTGTGTGCAGTTCTGCTGCTTGGCTTACCAGTTTACACTACACCGAGATCCGGGTCCTTCCCTGGACCAACCCTGCAACATACCCGGCTTGGATTCCCTGATCTCTGGACCCAGGTTAACCCTTTTGTACTCGGCTACTCCCGGGTTATCAGTGCAATAATCCAGGTTTTAGCGGCAGTGAAAAAGGGGTATTATTTATGTCACTACATCCTAGTAAGGAATACATACATGTTACCGGCGACCGGGATCCCAGCTGTCATGATCCCGACAGCACAGCGGGTCCCGGCCACCAGTATGCCGGCAGCGGGGCGAGCGGTAGAAAACCCCTTGTGGGCTCGCTACGCAGCAGGAACGGTGGCTCGCTGCGCTCGCCACAGATTATATTCTCCTTCTATGGGTGTCGTGCACAGCCACAGAGGGAGAAAAAAACCTGTGGCGCCGGTATTCCAGTGGCGGCATTTCACCGTCTGTTGGGATTCTGGCATCGGTATTGTGACCGCCGGGATCTTGACAGGCTGTCTAGTAAAGGGTAAGACTGCTTTCTGTATGACTATTGGTTAATTCCACAAAATGGGTGCCGTGGTTGTATTTAAGTGAGATGTGTCTTTCAAAGAACAGTAAAAATTTCCTGGTAAGGTGCAGTTTCCTTGACTTGCACTTACGCACCCCTGTATAGTAGTTGCAGTGTTACTTAACCCGGCAAATAGAAGTAAACACTAAACACTAATACTACGATTGTATGAACAAAGGCTGATTGAGTTGTGAATCACGTGAGGGCTTTTGTTTTGTTATTTCTGAATTGTGCAACCCATGTCTGTTTTGACCCATTTTTAATGGATGAGAACATGTTCCAGGAATGAGGAAAAGGACATAACTTCCAAACTCCTTATATTTAGCTGAATTTGCTCTCTTGGCAAAGAACTGCAGCCGACACAGTTGTTTTCAATTAGGAGAACACTGCTTTGTTTGATAGTTGCAAAACATTACTGCTTACTCTCGGCAGAAAAACACCAGGATCGGATTTAACCTCATCTTATTTGTGGTCTTATGTGGTGTCCATTATCTTTTGTCTCCCCAGCTTTTTCCTTGGAAGGCTCCGGAATTAGTTTTGCGGATGTGTTTAGACTTGTCGCATTTTACTGCATCAGCAGGTAAGATGTGTATGTATGCCTTTAGATTATATTAAGATTGTTACACATGACAATGTAAGATATAAATTCAGATAAGTAATAAACTTGCTGTCTTATGACCTTTAGTACTGTCGGACAGGCAGGATATCTAGACTCCTAGCAAGTTAGGGGTTTGCATTGGCAGTGTTGAGGAGCGGAGTCTAACAGGTGCAAGGTGGTATGGGCATTATTGCCAGAATTCTACAGGTCGCGGCACTCTAAAGGGGGGTACTCACGGAGCGATCGCTGCTAAAAATCTAAGCAATCTGACTAGATTGCTTAGATTTTAAGCATGATCGCTCCGTGTGTACCCCCTACAGCGATAGCGATGCGCAGCACCGCGCAACGCTATCGCTGCTCAATCTAGCGGGTCGCTCACTTCACCCGCTGGGTGAGGTGAGCACCCCCCCCGTCTCCCCCCGCACGCTCAGCACACATCGCGCTGTGCTGAGCGGTGGGAGAGATGTGTGCTGAGCAGTTCGCTCAGCACACATCTCTCTCACATCGGCCAGTGAGTACTGGCCTTAACTGACCTCTTAATGAAACTAGCCGGGCAAGAATGCTATATAGGGAGATACTGAATTGTCAGACGAAGCAGTAGGTCATAGACGCATTTCCTCAGTAACTGCTAACAAGCAAAAGGTTGGGTGTTCTAGACTCTGGTTAAAAATCGGTAAGTCAAGAAGAATTCAGGGACTCAGGTCAGGGATTATGAAGTGGACTGGTACATGGTGAGACAGGATAATAAAAACTGATTCTAGAGCAAGAGTAACTGTCAAATACTCTGGCACCAAATAGCTATAGATACTTCCAATTTTTTATTTGATGCTACCTGCCCTGCGGACCTCAACTGCAAATCACTTGACAGTACCGTGTGCCCACCCCTAGGGGGGGCGGTGTCAGTGTTGGAGAGCCACTGGACCTAGGGAGGATGGCATCAGAAGGCAAAACTCCTGCAACCTGGGGGAAGGGGGATCTTGCACAGTGAAGAACAACCACTGGACCAGGTAAGAGGGTGCTTGATAGCATTAAATGAAACCTACATGTCTGACATGTGAACAGTATTGGAATCTCTTCAATAAACTTAAATCAGGTCCCACACATTTTCTATACGATACAACTATGGCCGGCAGTGAAGTCATCAGGGTTCAGATACGTACAATAACCATTCATTTGTGCTTGAGGTCTGGATCCAGTGAAACATCCTGTGAAAACAGGGCTTCTCTGCCTTTTGGCTAAGATCAAGTGTAGTACCTGCTCGAGGGAAACACTTGGTGGAGTACCTGTTCTTACACTGGGGGCGTGAGAGGTCCCTAGTGTGGAATGGAAAAACACCTTGTGGAGCACCGTGCTGGGGAGGGACTGGCTCTGGTCGAGAGTGGAGAAAAACTGGGCTTAGTATCCGCCATCCTTATAAGGGGATGAAATAGGGCCCCTTGCGTGGAGTGGAGAACGGCCTGGTTTAGTATCTACTCTCGCACTGAGGGTTAGTCCTGTACCCTGGCATTGAGCGGGTATGAAGCTTGGTCTGGCTGGAGGTCGGGAGCAGCCTGAAGCCTGAGGTGCTATGTTCCCCTGGTGCTGGAAGAGCCATGGGTGCCCGAAAATGCACTGGTGACCTATCACACCTTGCACTAGTACGGCACTTTAGCACTAAGCACCTCACTCCTTCTGTCTGCACCCACTTTCCTTTGCCCCGGCTTTTTGGCTAGGGCAAGGATAATTTTTACTCTTCCCCGGCCTTCTGGCTGGGGCCTGTTTATTTATTTTTTCACTTCTTCACGTGTGTTTACACTTTTTTTGCACTTCACCACTCCTTTTTATGTTTTTTGTGTGTGTGTCCACGTTTTGGCGGGGTTTAGGTGAGACCCTTATTGGCCACCCTCTACCCATGTAGCCGAGGCCCTCTCCTTCTGGGGAGGGCTGAAGGTTTTTTGTTCCCCGGGGGAAGCTTCGGCCAATCCTGGGGAGAAAGGGATGACCCCGAGCCGTGAGGCGGAGGGAAGTCTGAAGACCCTTGCCCCCTAAGGAGCCTTTTGGCTCCGGGGGTCTGGGACTCAAGGGGTCCCCCTGCGCTTCGGCATGAGGGGACCTGAAGACTCTTTTTCCCTCAGTAGGCATTTTGGCTCTGAGGGTTTGGGGAGTAACGGGGCCTTTCTCCTTTTGGAGAGGGTCCAAGTCCTACGCCCCCAGCACGGTTTTTGCACAGACCACTGGGTGATGAAACCACGCACCTCGGGCTCCAAAGGGGGGGAAAAAAATCCTCTGAAAACAGGGACTGTTCCTGCTGATCACTAACTGTACGATTATGATGCTTACGAAGAAGTTAGAACTTGACTTACTTAAAAGAGAGACAAAAAATACAAAGAACTCCTCTTTCTGAATAAGGCATGAGTAGCACTGAATTTGAGTAGCTTTCTCCAAACATTATTCTAGGTCAAATACAATCAGGTTTCAAATAGTCATCCATGATAATTCGGCTCCCAGGACATAGGTCTATTCACTTTGGTGGCTCAATGATTGTGCTAGCTCCTACTTCCTAGATGTCTATCCTCATGAATATGTGCTTCTGTATGAAATATATTAGCCTCCGCTGTTTGTTGGCAATAGACTTTGGGGTCTATCCATGAAATAGTGAAAAGAGTGGAGAAGTGGGTAAGTGGAGAAGTTGCCCATGGCAACCAATCAGCTGCTCTGTATAATGTTACAGTATGCAAATTTAAATGTTACTTAAATGCTTATTCGTTGCCATTGGCAATTTCTTCACTGGCTCACTTCTCCACTTTTTTCACTGCTTCATGAATAGACTCCATTGACTGCTATATTTAGTGCAAATATACTGATAGTTGGTGAATTATTATACTGTTGCTGTGAAGTTAGACTATACATGTAATGCACGCCAACTCTCCTGCCTACTGATTACTTCCTCCCACTCCTACCTCCAAACAGTGAGTAGACGCCCCCCGGAACGCCTCCCCGCTGTCAATCTTCTTGCGATCACGCTAGCGATCCCTTTCTTCTTTATTCTGACCACTGCCCAGCGACGGCAACGATGTGAGTGCGCATTGCGGGCGCATTACACATTGCGGGCGCCGCACATGCGCAGTTCCGACCCATTCGCATCGCAGCGAAGAACCGCTGCGTGCGAACGGGTCAGAATGACCCCCTTCAAGCGGTCTCAAGACCCTCTTCTTCTCCAAACCCAGCCAAATGCCATCCTAACCCTCTGTTCCATGCTCTGTCTATTCCATCTGTGTCACCCCTGTCTGTCCCTCCCCTTTAGAATGTAAGCTCTCACGAGTAGGGTCCTCTTCCCTCATGTGCTTATCCTTTTCTTACTTTAATATTTTTCGACTGCACCAAATCCCACGGTATTCTGCCACCTGTTACTTATGTCAGTGTCACCTGCTGATGTGGATATGTTTATGTACCCTGTACTTGTCCTATATTGCCTTCAACTGTAAGTCACTGTTTTCCTGTTTTGATTATTCGTTTATGTACTCTGTAATTGGGTGCTGCGGAACCCTTGTGGCGCCATATAAATACAGGATAATCATCATCATCATCATCATGATCAAAGATATAGTTGTAGCAATTCCAAGTTGAGGGGTGGGAGGGTGGGTCCGTCTGACTTCAGTTACTGGATAAGAAGTTTTGGTATTACCCAATCAGTAGAGTGTATAAGATAACTACAGTATCTGTCCAATCAAGCAGATCTTTTTAGGCAGGTTTAATGAAAATACTTGAATTTTCCAGACAGATGTGTACATCTAAGTCACTTTGGGGATTCAGTTAAGAGTTTAATGCATGCCTTTTGGTACAGCATACTGTGTCTTGTATGTTATGGCACACAAACACTCTAGAACCAATCATATACAGGTACTGTACATGTGATGCAACCATTGTGATCACAACTACAATTATTGGAAGAGGTGTAACTGGGTTGTATGAGACTGGTGATGGTCATCTGCACAGATGTTGCAAGGCCTGTAAAAATAAAAAAAATAAAAAATAAAAATGGCACGGCCCCCTCCATCGTACTCTGTCAGGACAATCGGGATGCCATCTGTCGATATTGTGATGCCAGTATCCTGTACGGCATCTGTATCTAGACACCGTGATTGTGTGCTCCTTTGGGATCACAGCGTCTGTATATCGACCCCCGGTATCCCGTCCGTCGGGAAACCAACTGCTTCCCAGCATTACTCAAGCTTTACACAATCGGATGCCTACCATCACTTTACTAATGCAGGCCCCTTTACAGCTGGTCCATAAACCAGACGAAATTGACGATTTTGCCTCCTATGTGAGCAAAACCATGCAAAAGCTTTCCGAAGAGCAGCAACAAGAGTGCCAGCGCCTGGTGTCACAGGTTTTGTATAAAGCAGGCAAAGGACAACTGAAACTAGAGTGCAACGTTGCTGAACCAGAACCTGAGGCACGTGCTCCACATCACCGTTTTCCCTTCAGTCCATCATCCACCAACCCTTCCTCCAATAGCCATCCTCCTCCGCATCCCAGCTACCCTTACCGTTATACTCCACCGCAGGCCCCACCCACCTACTCTCCCTCCACTTTCCATCCTCCTCCTCAAACCAGCTACCCTTCCCGTTATCGTCAACCCCCGCCCCCATCCACCCACCCTTCCTCCACTATCCAATCTCCTCCTCAACCCAGCTACCCTTCCCAAACCAGCCACACATCCACCATTCCCTTTCCGCAATTCTGTCCAGAGGGGGATCTGGAGGAGGTGGAGGAGACAAGTCTCTTTGAAATGTAGGGTGATTCTGATTTACTGCTTGTTATACATACCAACAGATGTTGTATATTCTGATACTACGGTGAATGTCACCGCTTTCAGGCGGACAATGCACACATGCTGCTAGGGACAGGTTGATGGTACCGGGGACCCATCTTCCTGCCCCTAGCTGCATGTGTGCATTGCGCCCCTGGCACCAGTGACACTCACTGTAGTATCAGAATGCACCACATCTGTTGGTATATATAAAATTCCTGCTGCCCTTGGTGTATATTGTGATAGATCTGGTGCACTATGATATACAGCATTTTAGTGGCACCGCTTTCATGTGGTTCATGCACACATTCAGCTTGAATCAGGTTGATGGTTCCAGGGAGCCTGAAGCCGAGCCTACCTGCATGTGTGCATTGTGCCCCTGAAAGTGCTGCCACTCCAAAAACACTGTATATCATACTGCACCAGATTTAGATGCAATATTACATTTTGAAGATACATTACTATAAAGATATAGTATATGCTTTGATATATATATACCTTTTTCTTTTACGGTTCACAAATGTAATGCTGCCCTTGTTATATATTGCAGTAGATGTGCTGCATTCTGATACTACGGCATTGAGTGGCACTACTGCCAGGGGCACAATACACACGTGCAACTCGGTGCAGGTTGATGGAACCGGGGACCCATCTTCCTACCCTAAGCTGCATGTGTGCATTGTGCCCCTGGCTGCGGTGCCACACAACGCCATAGTATCAGAATGCACCACATCTGTTGCTATATATAGCAGTTTTGTTTTCATCTCATAAATGTAATGATGCAGATGTACTGCATCATGAAAACCTATACTGTTTGCTAAAGTTCAGCCATGTTGGCCACATATTTAATAAAAAAAAGTTTTGTTTTGAAATAAAAAAATATAAAAATTCTACCAAATGCAGTTTTAAAAATTAAACATTTTGTAAATCTGCAAGCAACATGTGGTATCATTTTCTTACCTTGCAGTACTTGTACTGACGCACCTTGATAATAGCCTTGCAGGTTTCAGGTATGATGTGTCCCAAAGCCTGCGCAGAGATACGGGTCCCAAACTTCAGGTCCTCAAACGACATGCCACGAGCATCTCCTCAGCAGGGATAGGAACCTGCAATTTGGTATCCCGCTTCTCAATGCAGGGGGTCACCAGACGCAGCAACTCCTGGAAGGTGCCATCATCCATGCACAGGAAGTTGCGGAAGTCGTCTGGGTTATTGTCCCTAATCTCATCCAGGAGGGGAATGTAGGAACGAGTAGGCCACTGAAGCAGTCATTCCTTGGTCCAGCACGATCTCAACCTCCTCCTATGCTGGGCCCTCTCCCTGTCTGCACTTAACTTCAGCACAGCATAGGACATCAGAGCTTGATAACGAGCAGAAGAATCCATCACTACACAAAGCAGGATAGAAGCATTTTGTAATGCCAGGCAGAACAAAGCAGTGCACAGTAGCTAGCAATGTGGAATGAGCACCAAGCCTCTCTAGTCACAGAGCAAACAGAAGTGCACAGTGTTAATATGGCTGCCACTCTATATACCCCCCAGATCAGGGGCGGAACTGTGGGAGGCAGTGGAGTCGGCTGCCGCCGGGCTCCTGACCTCAAGGGGGCACCTCTCCTCCACTGTCTCCCGCTGACGATCGCTCGCTGATACTTTTTTTTTTAACGATTCTTACAGACGGAGGAGCTGTGTCCGTGACACGGAAGCTGCCTCCTGTATATACAGAGAGCTGGCACAGAGCACAGCTCCTCCCGGGCCCTTCCAGTTAAGCAAGCCAGCCGAGTGAAGCTCTCTGTTCCTCGTCAGGCTGATGATAGCCAAAGGTAGGCACTGGCCTCAAGCTGCACTGTGGTGGGGAAGGTGTAGTTGGGGGCGCTGGGGGGACTTTGATAAATATTGGAAGCACTGTGTTTTGTGTGTGCATGTTTTAAGTGAGGTGTGTGTGTGTGTGTGTGTGTGTGTGTGTGTGTGTGTGTGTGTGTGTGTGTGTGTGTGTGTTTTTAAGGAAAGTTGTGTGTTCAAGTAAAAGAGGCATGTGTGTGTGTAAGTGAGTGAATGTGTAAGTGAGAGGCGTGTGTGTGTGAGAGGCATGTGTGTATGTGTGTGTAAGTGAGAGGAGTGTGTGTAAGTGAGGTGTGTGTACCACTTTGTGACGACGCTGCCGGCCAATTCCACAAATACGCCAATTTGAGAATTGCCGCATGCGCCGTACGGGGATCACTTTTGACACACGATTTTATTTAAATACTTTCAGCTGCCACCAGCAAAGACTTTTCAACGTATTACGGACGTTACAGGCGTCTTTAGCTTTACCTGTCACACACACACTGCAATACTTAGAAAAATAGATAGGCGTGAGCCACACAGGCGTTGGAGTTCATAAGTGAGAGGCATGTGTATAAGTGAGAGGCATGTGTGTGAGAGGCATGCATGTGTGTGTGAGGCATGTGTGTGTGAGAGGTATGTGTGTGTAAGTGAGAGACGTGTGTGTGTGAGAGGCACGTGTGTGAGAGGCAAGGATTAAAGGAGGCATTTGAGCATTTCTACAGGACTATGGGGGTCATTCCAACCCGTTCGCACGCAGCGGTTTCTCGCTGCAGTGCGAACGGGTGCGGAATGCGCATGCGCGGTGGATGCTGTGCGCGTGTGCAATGTTGCCCAGCGACAGAGGTCGCCGGGTTACGTCGCGCCTACCGACGGAAGTGGTCGCAGAGGCGACCGTTAAGAAGATTGACAGGAAGGAGGCGTGGCAGGGCGGATTCGGACCGTTGGAGACCGTTTTTGGGGAGTGGTGAGTAAAACGCAGGCGTGTCCAGGACAACGGAGGGCGGAGGTGTGATGTCAAAGCTGGCCCCAGCATCACAGAGATCGTCTCACAGGTTAAGAATGTCCAGGCCTAGTCTTCTTTTGCTTGAATTTTTTTTAGCTTAGCAGGGCTGCACAAGCGTTCGCAGCCCTGCTAAGCTAAAATACACTCCCCCATAGGCGTGTACTAGTTGCTGACTGCAATCAACTCGGAATGACCACCTATGTACAGAGCACACACCTGGTCTGGGTACACGCTACCTTACAAATATATGGAGGGGTGTGTGTGTGTGAGGCGTGTGTGTGTAAGTGAGAGGCGTGTGTGTGTGTGTGTGTAAGTGAGAGGCATGTGCAGGTGTGTTTAAGTGAAAGCGGTGTGTGTGTGTTTTTAAGTGAAGGAGGCATGTGTGTGTGTGTGAGTGAAAGAGGCACGTGTGAGAGGCATGTGTGAGTTTTTAAGTGAAAGCGGCATGTGTGTTTTTAAGTGAAGGAGGCATGTGTGTGTGAGTGAAAGAGGCACGTGTGTGTTTTTAAGTGAAAGAGGCATGTGTGTGTTTAAGTGAAAGGCGTTTGTGTGTTAAAGTGAAAGCGGTGTGTGTGTATGTTTAAGTGAAAGAGGCGTGTGTGTGCTTTTAAGTGAATGAGGTGTTTGTGTGTTCTTTATATATATCGGCACACCGCTGCGCCAAAGCATCTCCATCGAGACCTGTTGGCGGGTGAGGGAGCACTGTAGGTGTACTATAAAGGTATGCTGGTATCTGTTTTTATTGTAATGACTGACTTGGAGTGCGTCCACTTTTTATGTGTATCTATATTACTATTGGGAAAGGTACCTGTGCACGCTACTACTGTTCACCCTGAGTGCCGGATAGTTACATATGGCACCAACATTTATCATGCCTCCGGGCGACTGGGACGAACTTACGCCTCTGCCCCAGATAGCTGAGCCCTTTATGCAAATTTCATCAGATCTCAAAGATAAATCTGGTGTGCTTTGGGCAGCATGCGATCTGATCGCATTCGATCACCCGATTTCTGGTCGCAAGGGGCATGCGATAAATCGCATGATTGTATGCGCATCAAATGCACCAAAAAGCACTTTTGATTCGATTTATCACACGGGGAGCTTCAAGGGAAATCGAAGTGCTCAATCGCACAAGTGTATGAGCACCATAAGCGTTTATGTTTTTAAGTCTATTGGTGGTGTGTATTCTGGGGCCTGTTCAAAACTATTAAAGATCTGTTGTTCCTGAGTTGTTTTTTCAATATTATCATATTTATATTAGTAGCAATGATACAAATCTGTGGTTTAAGCTGTGGTGTAGAAGCATTAATGTTGGAGTTTGTGTTTGGAATTCCTGTATTATGCACATGTTGTTGGTTGAATGAGGATAATGTTCGTCTGGGCTGCAGACCAAGGAAAGATGTAATAAGATCTGGTCCTATGAAAGGAAGTGGCTTGGGGTCATCTGCACCCAATGCTCCCATGTATTCATTGGGCAGAGCTGGCTAATGATGGGTTTGTGCCACCGCTAGGTGCAGTGTGATCTCATTTTCCATCTCAAAAGGGACTTTTCCTTCACTGATAATTTAGAAACAAGTCACGGTTTGTAGCAGTCCGTCGGAACAATGTGTCACGGTGCAAACTTGTTCTACCTTGAATTCTAAAAAAAATATTTGGTCACTGGTCAGGAAGTTGTTATTGTTAATATGATTCGGAAATAGCTAAACTCCGTGCCCTCCAGATTGTAAGCTGTTCTGGATGGGATTTCTCCCTACAAGAACTTTTGTTCATATTGGAGCTCATTTAGGGGTGGATGCATATATGCTCCAAATGTACATAGGAAAAAGTGCATAAGAATTAAGCATATTTATAAGTGTCAGGATACACACAGCCTACCCAATCATCCTCACTGCTTATTGGTGACCCAGCCCTCAATCACCTGCAAGAGATACGACTGCTAAAAGACGTGGATCCCAGCCTATGCTTGCCGGCGCCCTTCCATCTCTACACACGATATAAATCACAGCTCAGTGACAACACATAAACCTTTTTAAATTTTTGTGTAGCTATAGTAACATACGTTCAATTCTAAATGAGCCCCATTGTGATACTTCTTTATCATTGATTTGTAAGGTGCCACAGTGACCCTCAGCGCTGGACAGTGGGGAAAATGGACAATATAGACAAAATAAATATAAACATGAGGGCCCTGCTCACAACAGCATTTAGAATCTAGCGGGAGCTCAAGATAAAGAAGCCAGTGTGGAAACGGGGACGGTTCTGAGGGTGTATTACTGTACGTAGTATTGAATGGAGTAATACTCTAATTAAGAGATGGGCTTTCACTACTTTTCACTTAGAGGCATCGGGCTATATTTACAAATAGTTGGCTTTTGTAAGCCGCCACGTCAGAGCGGGTTGGAGCTGAAAATTGAAAGTGTCACTAACATTCAGTGTATGCCTGTCGTGCTTGAATGTTAGTGTGGCATTACGTGTTCAGCTCCAAGCCAGGAAGAAGTGGCGGCTTACAAAGGCTGATGCTTCATAAATACAGCCCACAATGATAGCTTACCGCCCAGGTTATGCATTATTATATAATGGGGAGTGCATAATATACATTGTTACACTGTGTGTTAAGCATTGCGGATGCATACAATTAAAGCAGAGCTCCACTTAGAAAAATGAGAACTGTAACACTCCTTACCTACAGCTATAAGCATCATGAAGGTGCACTGTCTAACACCCATGCCATTTGTTACTTATAGCTTAAGGTCAGTGTTGATGTCTTTACCATGGTAGAGTCTGTGCAGTTTTAGGCATATAGGGGGGATTAATTTAGGTGCAGGAATTCATTTTCCCCACTTGGTAAACCGTGGGTTAATGCGCACTAACCCATATATTCCGTGCAAATTGCTGGAGTGTATGGGTCCCTCCACACGTTGAAGTGCAGACTGCTTTCAATGCAGATTTTCCTTGCTGCTCCTGAGGCTGCAAGGCAAAATCATTCCTCTAGGGCAGTGGTTCTCAAACTCGGTCCTCAGGACCCCACACAGTGCATGTTTTGCAGGTAACCCAGCAAGTGCACAGGTGTATTAATTACTCACTGACACATTTTAAAAGGTCCACAGGTGAAGCTAATTATTTCACTTGTGATTCTGTGAGGAGACCTGCAAAACATGCACTGTGTGGGGTCCTGAGGACCGAGTTTGAGAACCTGTGCTCTAGGGCTAAGTATATGGGGTTGCTGCAGCTGTTTCATTCAGACTGGCCATTAGCTGTGGGGTAACCTCCGTGCCTAATTCAATCTACCCCATAGTGGATATATTGGTAACTGAGATGGAAAATCTGAAATCCAGATATTAGGTTTTCCTTAACCTGCAATAGCCTAATTGCGTAAGTGTTCACACCCCTAAATTAATACTTTGTGGAAGCACCTTTTTCCTTTGTAATTGCAATAGGTCTTTTAGAATAAGTCTCTTCATACAGATAGAGGTTGCATTCCTATCCCACTCTTCCACGCAAAAAGTTTTGCAATATCTCCTGTGCACAGCTCTCTTCAGGCCATTCCAATCGTGCTTTATCATGCCGGAAAGTGAAATTATCCTCAGCTTGTAGACAGGAGCCAGCAGGCTTCCTGACAAAATATCTTGATATTCATTATCCTGTAATTAAAGCAGATGACTGTTGGGAACATGCTATTCTTTAGCTTGCTGGCTCAGAGGTGGCGGAACTAAAGGCCACTACAGTGCCCAGCAATCCCCCTCTCCCCTTGAGCCTCAGACAGCGCATATCAGAAGAGGTCCCCCTTTGCTTTGTTTGCCATAATATTTTCATTTGTATAATACTTTGATTACAGTACTTTGGAAGACAATTCTACATTTGCAGGATGGGATAGAGTAACAAAGTATAGCACAATCTCAGTGAGCCACCGCATTATGCGTGAACTCACATGCTCTTCATTCATGCTGAGTTTTTCCTGAAGTTGTTGGACATTTTCCAAGCTCTTCTATACAATGATGTGTTTGGACTGTGTGTTACAGGCAACCTCAAATAAACTTTCCTTTCTTACTGTATTTAGACAGAGCTCCATGATATGGGGAGAGGTATTTTTGAGATAAGTTGGATGCATGCAAGCTTTCTACCGTTCCTCCTGACTTCACACAGGGTGATAGTTCTGTTAAATGTCACTATATTTTGTTTAAAGGGCATATAAACCAGAACAGCATATACTAATGCCTGAGATAAGCAATATTTGTGCAGTGTCTTGTGTGTATACTCAGTGGGACTTGTCTAGTAGGGATGTAGTCAATATCCCGGCGGTCGGGTTCCTGCCGGTCAGAATACCGACACCAGGATCCTGACCGCCGAGAATGCTGGCAACGGTGCCAGGGCTATTCCCACTCGTGGGTGTCCACGACACCCATAGGGCTGGAATAGAACCTGTGGTGAGCGCAGGGAGCCATCAGGCCCGCAGCATGGCGACCGCAGCAAGCCTGTATGGCAACCGCAGCAAGCAAGTGGCTTTCTAGCGTGCCCCGCAGCCGGGATCCCGGGATAGGTATTCTGACCTCCGGAATCGCAGCCGCCGATATTCCAACACCAACCCATCTAGTATACCAACTGTCCCTTCCCTTTACTGACAATTGTCATCTTTGAAAAGTTGCCTTAGTTAACAAAAGCAAACTTGTACAGGATGTCAGGATCAGAACATTTTGCCTTCTTGTCTATATAATCATTAAAGTTGTTTGTGTTTAAGTAAGTTGAAAAGCGTAAAATATTTTTTCTTTGTAGCAAATCTTAAACTAATTTACCAAGATTGCATTCAGGGTATTGTAGAAGTAAACTAATACAACCAATCAGATATTCGTTTTCATTATCCGCATGCACTATATAGATAAAAGTTAAAAAGTGCTTTGTTGCTCCACAACTCCATCTGTATTGAGGGAAGTTTGACCGGCAGCTTGACCAGTTTATGCATGGTAACTCATAAATAAGGCTCAGTATCTGTATTTGTGAAAGTTGTCATACTGATAATAACTGGCTTCTAAAAGCCCCCAAAAATGTGTACACTCCCCATAGAAAATGAATATCTGCACTGGGTTGGGGCTGGAAGACTGGCGCTGGGGGTCCCAGCGGTCAGCATACCGACCCCGCCACAGGTTCTATTCCCACTGTATGGATGTTGTGGACACCCATGAGTGGGAATAGTCCCTGCGGGTTTGCATTTTGTCTGCTGGCATTTTGATCACTCGGGATCCCTGCGTCAGCATGGTGATCCCGAATGCCGGTAACATGACCGCATCCCGCTGCACCAATATTAATAGCGGAGAAAATTTCCAACATACAGTATGTAAATCGAAGAAATTTGCTATTGTATTTTGTACTCTTGGATGCCAATAGAAAACATGATGGCTGCGGCAATATTTAATTGTTTAATTTTCTCTTGACAACAGGGACGTTCTTCCGTTCACTTTGAAGTTGCCCCATTCCATTGCAACGGCCAAGTCAGAGGCTGAACTTGAAGAGATTTCTCAATTGGGAATCGGTGAGTAGGATCAATGTGTAAACTTGTCCCTTTGTCACTTGATGCACTAACTCTGTTCCCCTCACACCCCTCCCCTACCTCCCCCCCCCCCCCCCCCACATGACACCTTCGGGGGGAAAAATCATCAGCGCTTGTAAAAAGGGGCATGGCCTTGCAGCAAAAGACTGCCGTACACCTCAGTTATGCCCCTGGCACTATATTATGCCCCACACAATAATGCCCCTTACAAATTATGCCCCACAATTTTCTCAGCTCGTTCTCAGGGGTTGGTGCCAGCATCTTCCCACCTTATTTCTCCCAGCCGCCGGCTGGTAAGTGCGGTCCGAGCACTTCTGGGTACAGCTGTGAGCTCCTGCATCATGTCCCTGTTCTAGCGGTCCAGTAGGACCTCTTGTATGTCTCCAATCAGGTAGTGGCCATTTTGGCTGGGACATTTTCAGCTGTATTTCTTGCAGACGGCCAGTCCACATGAAATACTGCCGCAGACAGTGGCTGTGACGCCCAGTGCGATAGCACAGCTTGCCTGGTCCAAGAAACGGCCCTGGCAGCTACACTGTGCTGCAGGGTCACAGTATTAGGGAGTTTATGCCTAACTCGAATGTATTTAATGACTGGCTTGCACTGAGCAGATGAAACATACATATATTCTGGAAAGTTCATGGGCAAGAACAAATAAGAGAGACATTAAAGTTGACATCTGAGTTCTTGAACATTTGATACAGAAAAGTCTGTATTATACAGTTGCCTGTCTATAATGGGTGCAGTGTATGCAGTGCAAATGGGCCCCTTTGGTACAGGGGGGCCCACACCGCACACCCTGCACCCATATAATTATACTTACCCCTCTGGAGTCCTGCGGAGGCTGCTGCTGCTCCACACAGAAATCAGTAGGAAAATGGCATTGCACATGATGTCCCTGTGTACAAGGCGCAGGCGCTTGTACTGCTGCTTCTATACTTGCTGTGCGATGCTTTTGTACTTGTGCGGGGGGGCCGGACTGACATGCGGGGCGGACTAGCCCTGTGCTGGGCGTCCCCCCGGATGTCTGGGAAGATGATCGTAAATGTGCTCCCATCAGCTCAGAATGACCCCCAATATACTGATGCCAGTATCAGCCCTTCCACCGGTGTACAGCTGTGCGCCTGTGACTATATGTTAATGCTAGTATCAGCCCTTCCCCTGGTGTACAGCTGTGTGCCTGTGACTATACGCTAATGTTAGTATCAGCCCTTCCCCTGGTGTACAGCTGTGTGCCTGTGACTATACGCTAATGCTAGTGTCAGCCCTTCCCCTGGTGTACAGCTGTGTGCCTGTGACTATATGCTAATGCTAGTATCAGCCCTTCCCCCGGTGTACAGCTGTGTGCCTGTGACTATACGCTAATGCTAGTATCAGTCCTTCCCCTGGTGTACAGCTGTGTGCCTGTGACTATACGCTAATGTTAGTATCAGCCCTTCCCCTGGTGTACAGCTGTGTGCCTGTGACTATACGCTAATGCTAGTATCAGCCCTTCCCCTGGTGTACAGCTGTGTGCCTGTGACTATATGCTAATGCTAGTATCAGCCCGTCCCCTGGTGTACAGCTGTGCGCCTGTGACTATACGCTAATACTAGTATCAGCTCTCCCCCCCGTGTACAGCTGTGTGCCTGTGACCATACGCTAATGCTAGTATCAGCCGTTCCCCTGGTGTACAGCTGTGTGCCTGTGACTATATGCTAATGCTAGTATCAGCCCTTCCCCTGGTGTACAGCTGTGCGCCTGTGACTATACGCTAATGCTAGTATCTGCCCTTCCCCTGGTGTACAGCTGTGCGCCTGTGACTATACGCTAATGCTAGTATCTGCCCTTCCCCTGGTGTACAGCTATGCGCCTGTGACTATACGCTAATGCTAGTATCAGCCCTTCCCCTGGTGTACAGCTGTGTGCCTGTGACTATATGCTAATGCTAGTATCATCCTTCCCCTGGTGTACAGCTGTGCGCCTGTGACTATACGCTAATGCTAGTATCTGCCCTTCCCCTGGTGTACAGCTGTGTGCCTGTGACTATACGCTAATGCTAGTATCTGCCCTTCCCCTGGTGTACAGCTGTGCGCCTGTGACTATACGCTAATGCTAGTATCTGCCCTTCCCCTGGTGTACAGCTGTGCGCCTGTGACTATACGCTAATGCTAGTATCAGCCCTTCCCCTGGTGTACAGCTGTGCGCCTGTGACTATATGCTAATGCTAGTATCAGCCCTTCCCCTGGTGTACAGCTGTGTGCCTGTGACTATATGCTAATGCTAGTATCAGCCCTTCCCCCGGTGTACAGCTGTGTGCCTGTGACTATACGCTAATGCTAGTATCAGCCCTTCCCCCGGTGTACAGCTGTGTGCCTGTGACTATATGCTAATGCTAGTATCAGCCCTTGCCCTGGTGTACAGCTGTGTGCCTGTGACTATATGCTAATGCTAGTATCAGCCCTTGCCCTGGTGTACAGCTGTGTGCCTGTGACTATACGCTAATGCTAGTATCAGCCCTTCCCCTGGTGTACAGCTGTGTGCCTGTGACTATACGCTAATGCTAGTATCATCCCTTCCCCTGGTGTACAGCTGTGTGCCTGTGACTATATGCTAATACTAGTATCAGCCCTTCCCCCGGTGTACAGCTGTGTGCCTGTGACTATACGCTAATGCTAGTATCAGCCCTTCCCCTGGTGTACAGCTGTGCGCCTGTGACTATACGCTAATGCTAGTATCAGCCCTTCCCCCGGTGTACAGCTGTGTGCCTGTGACTATATGCTAATGCTAGTATCATCCTTCCCCTGGTGTACAGCTGTGCGCCTGTGACTATACGCTAATGCTAGTATCAGCCCTTCCCCCGGTGTACAGCTGTGTGCCTGTGACTATATGCTAATGCTAGTATCATCCTTCCCCTGGTGTACAGCTGTGTACCTGTGACTATACGCTAATGCTAGTATCATCCTTCCCCTGGTGTACAGCTGTGTGCCAGTGACTATACGCTAATGCTAGTATCAGCCCTTCCCCTGGTGTACAGCTGTGTGCCTGTGACTATATGCTAATGCTAGTATCAGCCCTTCCCCTGGTGTACAGCTGTGTGCCTGTGACTATATGCTAATGCTAGTATCAGCCCTTCCCCCGGTGTACAGCTGTGTGCCTGTGACTATACGCTAATGCTAGTATCAGCCCTTCCCCCGGTGTACAGCTGTGTGCCTGTGACTATACGCTAATGCTAGTATCAGCCCTTCCCCTGGTGTACAGCTGTGTGCCTGTGACTATACGCTAATGCTAGTATCATCCCTTCCCCTGGTGTACAGCTGTGTGCCTGTGGCTATACGCTAATGCTAGTATCAGCCCTTCCCCTGGTGTACAGCTGTGTGTCTGTGACTATATGCTAATGCTAGTATCAGCCCTTCCCCTGGTGTACAGCTGTGTGCCTGTGACTATATACTAATGCTAGTATCATCCTTCCCCTGGTGTACAGCTGTGCGCCTGTGACTATACGCTAATGCTAGTATCAGCCCTTCCCCCGGTGTACAGCTGTGTGCCTGTGACTATACGCTAATGCTAGTATCAGCCCTTCCCCTGGTGTACAGCTGTGTGCCTGTGACTATACGCTAATGCTAGTATCAGCCCTTCCCCCGGTGTACAGCTGTGTGCCAGTGACTATACGCTAATGCTAGTATCAGCCCTTCCCCCGGTGTACAGCTGTGTGCCTGTGACTATACGCTAATGCTAGTATCAGCCCTTCCCCCGGTGTACAGCTGTGTGCCAGTGACTATACGCTAATGCTAGTATCAGCCCTTCCCCTGGTGTACAGCTGTGTGCCTGTGACTATACGCTAATGCTAGTATCAGCCCTTCCCCCGGTGTACAGCTGTGTGCCTGTGACTATACGCTAATGCTAGTATCAGCCCTTCCCCCGGTGTACAGCTGTGTGCCTGTGACTATACGCTAATGCTAGTATCAGCCCTTCTCCCGGTGTACAGCTGTGTGCCAGTGACTATACGCTAATGCTAGTATCAGCCCTTCCCCTGGTGTACAGCTGTGTGCCTGTGACTATACGCTAATGCTAGTATCAGCCCTTCCCCTGGTGTACAGCTGTGTGCCTGTGACTATATGCTAATGCTAGTATCAGCCCTTCCCCTGGTGTACAGCTGTGTGCCTGTGACTATACGCTAATGCTAGTATCAGCCCTTCCCCTGGTGTACAGCTGTGTGCCTGTGACTATATGCTAATGCTAGTATCAGCCCTTCCCCTGGTGTACAGCTGTGTGCCTGTGACTATACGCTAATGCTAGTATCAGCCCTTCCCCTGGTGTACAGCTGTGTGCCTGTGACTATATGCTAATGCTAGTATCAGCCCTTCCCCTGGTGTACAGCTGTGTGCCTGTGACTATACGCTAATGCTAGTATCAGCCCTTCCCCTGGTGTACAGCTGTGTGCCTGTGACTATACGCTAATGCTAGTATCAGCCCTTCCCCTGGTGTACAGCTGTGTGCCTGTGACTATACGCTAATGCTAGTATCAGCCCTTCCCCTGGTGTACAGCTGTGTGCCTGTGACTATACGCTAATGCTAGTATCAGCCCTTCCCCTGGTGTACAGCTGTGTGCCTGTGACTATATGCTAATGCTAGTATCAGCCCTTCCCCTGGTGTACAGCTGTGTGCCTGTGACTATACGCTAATGCTAGTATCAGTCCTTCCCCTGGTGTACAGCTGTGTGCCTGTGACTATACGCTAATGCTAGTATCAGCCCTTCCCCTGGTGTACAGCTGTGTGCCTGTGACTATATGCTAATGCCAGTATCAGCGCTTCCCCTGGTGTACAGCTGTGCGACTGTGACTATACGCTAATGCTAGTATCAGCCCTTCCCCTGGTGTACAGCTGTGTGCCTGTGACTATACGCTAATGCCAGTGTCAGTCTTTCCCCCGGTATACAGCTGTGTGCCTGTGACTATACGCTAATGCCAGTATCAGCCCTTCCCCCCCAGTGTACAGCTGTGTGCCTGTGACTATACGCTAATGCTAGTATCAGCCCTTCCCCTGGTGTACAGCTGTGTGCCTGTGACTATACGCTAATGCTAGTATCAGCCCTTCCCCTGGTGTACAGCTGTGTGCCTGTGACTATACACTAATGCTAGTATCAGCCCTTCCCCTGGTGTACAGCTGTGTGCCTGTGACAATACGCTAATGCTAGTATCAGCCCTTCCCCTGGTGTACAGCTGTGCGCCTGTGACTATATGCTAATACTAGTATCAGCCCTTCCCCTGGTGTACAGCTGTGTGCCTGTGACTATACGCTAATGCTAGTATCAGCCCTTCCCTTGGTGTACAGCTGTGTGCCTGTGACTATATGCTAATACTAGTATCAGCCCTTCCCCTGGTGTACAGCTGTGTGCCTGTGACTATACGCTAATGCTAGTATCAGCCCTTCCCCTGGTGTACAGCTGTGTGCCTGTGACAATACGCTAATGCTAGTATCAGCCCTTCCCCTGGTGTACAGCTGTGCGCCTGTGACTATATGCTAATACTAGTATCAGCCCTTCCCCTGGTGTACAGCTGTGTGCCTGTGACTATACGCTAATGCTAGTATCAGTCCTTCCCCTGGTGTACAGCTGTGTGCCTGTGACTATACGCTAATGCTAGTATCAGCCCTTCCCCTGGTGTACAGCTGTGCGCCTGTGACTATATGCTAATACTAGTATCAGCCCTTCCCCTGGTGTACAGCTGTGTGCCTGTGACTATACGCTAATGCTAGTATCAGCCCTTCCCTTGGTGTACAGCTGTGTGCCTGTGACTATATGCTAATGCTAGTATCAGCCCTTCCCCTGGTGTACAGCTGTGTGACTGTGACTATATGCTAATGCTAGTATTAGCCCTTCCCCTGGTGTATTGCTGTGTGCCTGTGACTATACGCTAATGCCAGTATCAGCCCTTCCCCTGGTGTATAGCTGTGTACCTGTGACTATATGCTAATGCTAGTATCTGCCCTTCCCCTGGTGTACAGCTGTGTGCCTGTGACTGTACGCTAATGCTAGTATCAGCCCTTCCCCTGGTGTACAGCTGTGTGACTGTGACTATATGCTAATGCTTGTATCTGCCCTTCCCCTGGTGTACAGCTGTGTGCCTGTGACTATACGCTGATGCTAGTATCAGCCCTTCCCCCGGTGTACAGATGTGTGCCTGTGACTATACGCTAATGCTAGTATCAGTCCTTCCCCTGGTGTACAGCTGTGCGCCTGTGACTATACGCTTATGCTTGTATCAGCCCTTCCCCTGGTGTACAGCTGTGCGCCTGTGACTGTACACTAATGCTAGTATCAGCGCTTCCCCTGGTGTACAGCTGTGTGTCTGTGACTTTATGCTAATGCTAGTATCAGCCCTTCCCCTGGTGTACAGCTGTGTGCCTGTGACTATACGCTAATGCTAGTATCAGCCCTTCCCCTGGTGTACAGCTGTGCGCCTGTGACTGTACGCTAATGCTAGTATCAGCCCTTCCCCTGGTGTACAGCTGTGTGCTTGTGACTATACGCTAATGCTAGTATCAGCCCTTCCCCTGGTGTACAGCTGTGTGTCTGTGACTATACGCTAATGCTAGTATCAGCCCTTCCCCTGGTGTACAGCTGTGTGCCTGTGACTATACGCTAATACTAGTATCAGCCCTTCCCCTGGTGTACAGCTG
Source organism: Pseudophryne corroboree (assembly GCF_028390025.1). NCBI lineage: Eukaryota > Metazoa > Chordata > Amphibia > Anura > Myobatrachidae > Pseudophryne > Pseudophryne corroboree. Next base: position 752,484,610 of record NC_086447.1, read on the forward strand.
TGTGCCTGTGACTATACGCTAATGCTAGTATCAGCCCTTCCCCTGGTGTACAGCTGTGTGCCTGTGACTATACGCTAATGCTAGTATCAGCCCTTCCCCTGGTGTACAGCTGTGTGCCTGTGACTATACGCTAATGCTAGTATCAGCCCTTCCCCTGGTGTACAGCTGTGTGCCTGTGACTATAAGCTAATGCTAGTATCAGCCCTTCCCCTGGTGTACAGCTGTGCGCCTGTGACTATATGCTAATTTCTAGTATCAGTCCTTCCCCTGGTGTACAGCTGTGTGCCTGTGACTATACGCTAATGCTAGTATCAGCCCTTCCCCTGGTGTACAGCTGTGTGCCTGTGACTATACGCTAATGCTAGTATCAGCCCTTCCCCTGGTGTACAGCTGTGTGCCTGTGACTATACGCTAATTTTTAGTATCAGTCCTTCCCCTGGTGTACAGCTGTGTGCCTGTGACTATACGCTAATGCTAGTATCAGCTCTTCCCCTGGTGTACAGCTGTGTGCCTGTGACTATACGCTAATGCTAGTATCAGCCCTTCCCCTGGTGTACAGCTGTGTGCCTGTGACTATATGCTAATGCTAGTATCAGCCCTTCCCCTGGTGTACAGCTGTGTGCCTGTGACTATAAGCTAATGCTAGTATCAGCCCTTCCCCTGGTGTACAGCTGTGCGCCTGTGACTATACGCTAATTTCTAGTATCAGTCCTTCCCCTGGTGTACAGCTGTGTGCCTGTGACTATACGCTAATGCTAGTATCAGCTCTTCCCCTGGTGTACAGCTATGTGCCTGTGACTATACGCTAATGCTAGTATCAGCCCTTTCCCTGGTGTACAGCTGTGTGCCTGTGACTATACGCTAATGCTAGTATCAGCCCTTCCCCTGGTGTACAGCTGTGCGCCTGTGACTATACGCTAATGCTAGTATCAGCCCTTCCCCTTGTGTACAGCTGTGTGCCTGTGACTATACGCTAATGCCAGTATCAGCCCTTCCCCTGGTGTACAGCTGTGCGCCTGTGACTATACGCTAATGCTAGTATCAGCCCTTCCCCTGGTGTACAGCTGTGCGCCTGTGACTATACGCTAATGCTAGTATCAGCCCTTCCCCTGGTGTACAGCTGTGTGCCTGTGACTATACGCTAATGCTAGTATCAGCCCTTCCCCTGGTGTACAGCTGTGTGCCTGTGACTATACGCTAATGCTAGTATCAGCTCTTCCCCTGGTGTACAGCTGTGTGCTTGTGACTATAAGCTAATGCTAGTATCAGCCCTTCCCCTGGTGTACAGCTGTGCGCCTGTGACTATACGCTAATTTCTAGTATCAGTCCTTCCCCTGGTGTACAGCTGTGTGCCTGTTACTGTACACTAATGCTAGTATCAGCTCTTCCCCTGGTGTACAGCTGTGTGCCTGTGACTATACGCTAATGCTAGTATCAGCCCTTCCCCCGGTGTACAGCTGTGTGCCTGTGACTATACGCTAATGCTAGTATCAGCCCTTCCCCTGGTGTACAGCTGTGTGCCTGTGACTATACGCTAATGCTAGTATCAGCCCTTCCCCTGGTGTACAGCTGTGTGCCTGTGACTATACGCTAATGCTAGTATCAGCCCTTCCCCTGGTGTACAGCTGTGTACCTGTGACTATACGCTAATGCTAGTATCAGCCCTTCCCCCGGTGTACAGCTGTGTGCCTGTGACTATATGCTATTGCTAGTATCAGCCCTTCCCCCGGTGTACAGCTGTGCGCCTGTGACTGTACGCTAATGCTAGTATCAGCCCTTCCCCTGGTGTACAGCTGTGTACCTGTGACTATACGCTAATGCTAGTATCAGCCCTTCCTCTGATGTACAGCTGTGCGCCTGTGACTATAGGCTAATGCTAGTATCAGCCCTTCCCCTGGTGTACAGCTGTGTGCCTGTGACTATACGCTAATGCTAGTATCAGCCCTTCCCCTGGTGTACAGCTGTGTGCCTGTGACTATACGCTAATACTAGTATCAGCCCTTCCCCTGGTGTACAGCTGTGTGCCTGTGACTATGTGCTAATGCTAGTATCAGCCCTTCCCCTGGTGTACAGCTGTGTACCTGTGACTATACGCTAATGCTAGTATCAGCCCTTCCCCTGGTGTACAGCTGTGCGCCTGTGACTATACGCTAATGCTAGTATCAGCCCTTCCCCTGGTGTACAGCTATGTGCCTGTGACTATACGCTAATGCTAGTATCAGCCCTACCCCTGGTGTACAGCTGTGTGCCTGTGACTATACGCTAATGCTAGTATCAGCCCTTCCCCTGGTGTACAGCTGTGTGCCTGTGACTATATGCTAATGCTAGTATCAGCCCTTCCCCTGGTGTACAGCTGTGTGCCTGTGACTATATGCTAATGCTAGTATCAGCCCTTCCCCTGGTGTACAGCTGTGTGTCTGTGACTATACGCTAATGCTAGTATCAGCCCTTCTCCTGGTGTACAGCTGTGTGCCTGTGACTATACGCTAATGCTAGTATCAGCCCTTCCCCTGGTGTACAGCTGTGTGCCTGTGACTATACGCTAATGCTAGTATCAGCCCTTCCCCTGGTGTACAGCTATGTGCCTGTGACTATACGCTAATGCTAGTATCAGCCCTTCTCCTGGTGTACAGCTGTGTGCCTGTGACTATATGCTAATGCTAGTATCATCCTTCCCCTGGTGTACAGCTATGTGCCTGTGACTATACGCTAATGCTGGTATCAGCCCTTCCCCTGGTGTACTGCTGTGTGCCTGTGACTATATGCTAATGCTAGTATCTGCCCTTCCCCTGGTGTACAGCTGTGTGCCTGTGACTATACGCTAATGCTAGTATCAGCCCTTCCCCTGGTGTACAGCTGTGTGCCTGTGACTATACGCTAATGCTAGTATCAGCCCTTCCCCCGGTGTACAGCTGTGTGCCTGTGACTATATGCTAATGCTAGTATCAGCCCTTCCCCTGGTGTACAGCTGTGTGCCTGTGACTGTACGCTAATGCTAGTATCAGCCCTTCCGCTGGTGTGTATGCCTGCATGTGACTGTGGAAGGACTGAGATGCCTACTTTCAGCATCTTCAGATGCTGTAATACTGCCTGATGCACCTTAAACACTCCTGTAGGTCGCACTATGGAAATTTGCACCAGAGCTATTGCATATTTTCATCTGAGTATGGCCTCCAGTGTGAGTGATTAAGCGTATGTGTATGCAGCACTTCACTGATGCTCCCGTGACACTCCGATAACAAGCCAATAAGTGACTCTCTCCATGCTTCTGAATATCCACTTCCTAGGAATACCCAGCACATTTCCACTCAGAGTCAGGACCTAATAGGTCACTGTTGCTGAAAGATGATCATTCACAGCCTGAAAAACGGTTTTCAACCTGTTCAATCCATCTGAACATCATTCAGCCAACTTCAAGCTGTGAATCATAATTGCTGTACTCAATGTCAGGTAGACTCCCCGAAATAGTAGCAATCTCCCTGACTGCACCTTACCCCCATTATGTAGCTGTCATATACTTGGGAAATAAATAAATCAGAGATATACAGTAATGCAAATGGGATCATTTCCCTGCATTGGTTATAAGGCACAATGAATCTTATGGCTACATGCCTGAGAGTATATACAGATGTGTCCATATACATCTTTGCTGCAGTCAAGCCAAACAGCCCTTCATGCATAGCTCCAACTCCTTTCAATGGGACAGTCCCGTTTTTCTAGGACTGTCCCGCTGTGTTGCAGGTAAGGAGTGGGTGAATAAATGCCAGGTGAGCCTGGGGGCAGAAGGGGGGGCCAGCGCAACAAGCCCCTTGCGGGCTCGGTGGCGAGCGCAGGGGTGTCGGAGACCCCCACGAGTGGGAATAGTCCCTGCTAGTCGGCATGCTGACTGTCGGGATTCTGAGGGGGCAGGATGTAGCACTTCATGTACAGATTCAAAGACTCAGTCGCACACAATATACAAGTGCCATATATCAAATTAATCAGCACAGTCTCTTTGTGCATCATAGACACATTGCGACTTAGGCACATTTTTGACAGAAAGACTCTCGATGTTAGCAGAGCTGCGCAGGACCTTATCTGTCCATGGGATAATCTTAGGCATAGCTGTGCAGTCCTGCGCGTTCGTCTAGTAGAGAGACTTCAACTTAGATCCCATGGACAAAAACCTAATACCCTTTGGTAGTGATACCTGTTTGGGAAATGAATACCCCCAAAGGGTGTTTGGTTTTTAATGGTTCTGGAGCTGGCTGTGACGTGGGGGGGCACCCAAAAAATTTGCCTGGGGTGGCATGGCCCCTAAATCAGGCCCCTGTATCTAGGCATGATATAAACATAATAAAACACTTCCACAGAGGTATGAGAGTAAAGGCATATCATAACACACATTTAATAAAGTCTGTTCCAGAGTTTCCCTCTTTTACAGAGTCCTATAATAGTTAAGAGCGGGTGATATAAGCAGTACATCATGAGAACGGGTGTACTACGAATGGCCAGCTGCCGGGATCCCGGTGCCCAGCATACCGGCGCCGGATCCTGACAGCCGGAATGCCAGCAGTGGCGTGAGCGCAAAAGAGGCCCTTGCGGGCTGTGCGCTCGCCACTCTGAGGGCACAGTGGCATGCTATTTATTCTCCCTCCAGGGGTGTCGTGGACACCCCAAGAGAGAGAATAGTTGTCGGGATCCTGGCGCCGGATTCCGACAGCCGGTATATCGAGTGCCACCCCATGAGAGCACAGATGAAATAGCGTGTGGGGAGATACAAATGTGGAATGTTGTTTGAAGAGACTTTCTCCCTTCTGCAGATAATATGCATTAAATTACAGAAACTCCCACTACGGCCTCTCTAAGCATCTGAACAGATGGAGCAAGAGAAGGTTCTTTTGGGCTACAACCTATTCATACGCTGAATAAACTATTCCGCACTGCGTTTGTGCTTCATAAATGATCCTCACAGAATGTTAACTCAGGGTGATGACCCTAAACATACTTTAGTAAGGACATCTGGGTTTTGTGATGCTGCAGGTTGGATTTTTAATGCCAAAAGAAAAATATCAACATGCAGTTGTTTTCTGTCTTCTCTTAGAGAAAAACCTAAATCATATTAAGACAAAGTTCAGGAACATACCAAAAACAGATTTTTTTGTCAACCTACTTGGCCTGTCTAACATAAACAGTCTATTGAGCGCTGCTAGCGATGTACTGGGCCTCGGACAAGTAGGGCAGACATATGTTAGACTTCTGAGCAGAGTTTCCTGTTACTCATTGTTATAATCTTGAAAAGCACGCAGCATGCCATTTTTCTTACCACACGCTAAGCTAAAATGTAAGTTGTGCAAGCTACACACATGCAGCTGTGTGTTTACAGGCTCCCAGAGAGATAGGAAAAAAACCTAAGCAGCTGATCATCTGGGCTGAGACTCGTGAGTGGGTGACAAAGGAGGATCATTGGCTGTTTTCATTCTAAACTAAGCAACGTCGAATTCTTCTGTATTATTAGGTCTGGTAGGTATTGGTAGCTCTTTGTACACTATTGTTTTATACTTCAGCAGTTACTTAAAGGCACATTTTGCTGAATTCTTACATGTATTGTATTAGATTGTGTTTGCAGACCTCTTTTTATTGGATTAATTAGAATTTTATTTATAAAGTGCTGACTTATTACGCAGCAATGTATGTTACGGGAATCATGGTATGACAGCAGCCAAAATGAGCTTACAGTCTAAAGGGGGGTACACATGTAGAGGTGTGTGCTTAAATTCGAAGCAATCTGACTAGATTGCTTGAAAATGAAGCACACATCGCTCCGTGTGTAGGGGTGCGCAGCCCTGTGTGCCGCTATCGCTGACTCTAGATTGGCCTGTGTGCAGGCCAAAACTAGTCAGATCACTCACTTCACCGCTGAGTGAAGTGAGCGGGTTTTCTTTCTTTCCTCGCTTTGCACACATTGCGCTGTGTTCTGAGCATCCTGAGATGTGTGCTGAGCGATCTGTGCTAGATCGCTCAGCACACATATGTACGTGTGTATCCCCTTTAAGAGATGAAGGAATGTCTGGTGCAGAAGGAATTATATTCTATTAGAATAAAGTAAATAATCATAGTAAGACAAATTACATGGCTGAGAGATAACGTTTTTACCAACACGGTGACTACACAAAATACCCCTAGGTTAAAACCTGGGTTACTGCTGTGATAAACCGGGCCGAGGCTCAGGGGAAAGAGCTCCCTTAAAAAATAACCCAATGGACCTGGGAATCCTACCTGGGTAGGGTGCAGTGTAGACAGGTAACCCGGTTCTTCCAACTTGGGTCCCATTTGCAGCATGGGGAGAGTCAGATTTCCTGGTGCTTAGAGAAGAGAGACTGCACCACTGCGCAGTGTAAACTGCGCCAATCTAGGAATAACCTTGGTTGGAGCTGCAGTGGGAATGGGGTCTGTCCCGGGTCTGACCTGGATTGTAACTATGTTCTAAATCCTAGGTCGGACCCAGTATTTTGGCGGAAAAGGGGTATAAACTGCTAAGAGCCGACTCGGATCCCTTTACTGGTCCCTTTGTTCTGTTTAACATGTTATCAAATATGTACCAATATATTATTATGTAAATATTATAACAATTACATTTTTTTAAATGTCCACTAGAGGCACTATTCCATTGTGGCCTGTATATAGTACCACTAATTATAATGTATGCAAATATAAAGGGTGCCTAAGAAGTGGGAGGAATGCGTCAGGGGACCCAGACTCCCGGCAGTCCCAAAAATTCCAAAGTCACCTGGACATTTCATTACCGGACATTCCATTAAAGTAGATAACCAGTTATTTAAACATTTGTTTGATTATAAAATCCACATTCATTATTATGTATGAATGTAATAAAAAATAACCTCTAAAATACAGCTGTTATCAAAAAGACCACTAGCTGCAATACACCTGCAAAATCAAATAATATGGACACAAGCTATAAGGATAGCACCTGTCATCTTAGTTGTCAATCCTTGATCAGCCAAGCAGAAGCAGTTATCCAGTGCTGGCAATCACCATCCTCTTCAGTATTTGCATTAGCCCTCAGGCACATAGAGTTTGTTGTGTTAAGAAAGTAAATATTGGCAGGCACACGTCTCCATATGCGTCAGCCTCTATTTGCAATTACACAACCATACACTTACTGTACTCTGCCTGTACTCAGCCTTGCCTCTTGGAGTACAGGAGGTGCAATTCTCAGATCTGCATATTTTACATTGCACAAACAGGCGTGCAACAAAGTGTTCTAAATGTAGAATAAAAGTTAGTGAAGAGTCAAACTGATCACTGTGAGATAGAAAAAACAGCATTTAGGAGTATTTTTATCGTTAAGAAAAAAAAATAGATTCTGGTAATGTAATCTAGGTATATTAGTTTGATTTACCTTATTCACTCTTACTTGTATTTCTTTTTAAGGACAAATATAAGACACCTGCCAGATATTTATTTCAGGAAAGATAAAATAACTGCTACAGTATATCCCATTCAGCAGTAGAATTATGTTAGTACAATTAATTAATTAGTAATTAATTAATAGAATAATGTTGTAATGTGAAAATATGTCCCCTTAATAAATTATCATGTTTATCAATCCTACTTAAGTTGAGCTACTCAGTAGCAGTGCTGTCATGTCACTACATTGAGCTACTCAGTAGCAGTGCTGTCATGTCACTACGTTGAGCTACTCAGTAGCAGTGCTGTCATGTCACTACGTTGAGCTACTCAGTAGCAGTGCTGTCATGTCACTATGTTGAGCTACTCAGTAGCAGTGCTGTCATGTCACTACGTTGAGCTACTCAGTAGCAGTGCTGTCATGTCACTACGTTGAGCTACTCAGTAGCAGTGCTGTCATGTCACTACGTTGAGCTACTCAGTAGCAGTGCTGTCATGTCACTATGTTGAGCTACTCAGTAGCAGTGCTGTCATGTCACTACGTTGAGCTACTCAGTAGCAGTGCTGTCATGTCACTACGTTGAGCTACTCAGTAGCAGTGCTGTCATGTCACTACGTTGAGCTACTCAGTAGCAGTGCTGTCATGTCACTACGTTGAGCTACTCAGTAGCAGTGTTGTCATGTCACTATACGTTGAGCTACTCAGTAGCAGTGCTGTCATGTCACTACGTTGAGCTACTCAGTAGCAGTGCTGTCATGTCACTACGTTGAGCTACTCAGTAGCAGTGCTGTCATGTCACTACGTTGAGCTACTCAGTAGCAGTGCTGTCATGTCACTATGTTGAGCTACTCAGTAGCAGTGCTGTCATGTCACTACGTTGAGCTACTCAGTAGCAGTGCTGTCATGTCACTACGTTGAGCTACTCAGTAGCAGTGCTGTCATGTCACTACGTTGAGCTACTCAGTAGCAGTGCTGTCATGTCACTATGTTGAGCTACTCAGTAGCAGTGCTGTCATGTCACTACGTTGAGCTACTCAGTAGCAGTGCTGTCATGTCACTACGTTGAGCTACTCAGTAGCAGTGCTGTCATGTCACTACGTTGAGCTACTCAGTAGCAGTGCTGTCATGTCACTACGTTGAGCTACTCAGTAGCAGTGTTGTCATGTCACTATACGTTGAGCTACTCAGTAGCAGTGCTGTCATGTCACTACATTGAGCTACTCAGTAGCAGTGCTGTCATGTCACTACGTTGAGCTACTCAGTAGCAGTGTTGTCATGTCACTATACGTTGAGCTACTCAGTAGCAGTGTTGTCATGTCACTACGTTGAGCTACTCAGTAGCAGTGCTGTCATGTCACATAGATGGATTATGTATAGACTTGCGGTTTGTTCTCTTGTTTTATACAATGTTGGTATTTTACAAACCACATGCAGGTTATTTTTAGCATCTTTGTTGTGAAACTGTTGCTAAGGTGAGATGGTGTACAGCTTTCTTAAGCTCTCTGGTCATACTTATACTGTATATGTGTTGCACAAAGTGTATGCAAAATGTTGTATTCACATATTGATGGTTTGTTTTCATTTTTTTTTTAAAGACTTTTGGAAGTCTCCTGTAAACATCAGACCAAAATATCCTCCACCGTCCCCCAAGCCTCTCCCCCAAAGCTACGTCAAAAGGGAGTCACATCATCTACCTCTTATAAATGGAGTGCATTCTCTCCGCACCAGAACGCCCTCAGAACTGGAATGTAGCCAGACCAACGGAGCTCTGTGTTTCATTAATCCTCTCTTCTTAAAAGTACACAGCCAGGACTCAGGGGGAAGTACGAAGAGGGAGTGCAGCACAAGAACCAAAGAAGCAAATGGCATAGGGAGGGCGAGATCACCACCTCCCAGGCCCCCTCCCCCCTCCATTAACAGTCATCGCACATCCCTTCAGCTGTCCAGAGCTGTACAGCAACAGCCAAACATGCCAGAAACACTTATTAAAAATAAGCTTGGGACCTTCGACTCTCCTCCAATTGCTACCCCCATCCCTCCTCCTCGCTTGAAGAAACAGGCCACCATTAACAGGTGGCAGAACAACAACCAGACCCCATCACTGAACAGTTCCTGCAGATCTTCTTTTGAGTCACAGACTGAAGAATCTCCACCGCAGAAGACCATGCAGAACATAGACTTGAGTCAGAATTCCCCTGTGCAAGGCACACTGCGCATACAGCGCTTGAGTGACATGAGCATTTCAACCTCATCGTCAGACTCCTACGAGTATGAGCGAGTTGTGCCCGCTTTTTATGAAGGTGACAGCTTGGAGGATTGCGAGGAAGAGAGCGATCAGGAGAGCATGGCACCACCAGTGAAGTCCCGGAAAAAGAGGGGGACGCCTTTGGGTTTCTCCAAAATCATGAAAACCCACCTTCGCAAAGTGAGTGGAGTGTTCAGCTCCTTTGTGACGCCGGAGAAGAAGATGGTTAAAAAAATAGCAGCTCTGTCCCGGGACAAGCGCACTTATTTTGGGTGCCTTGTTCAGGATTACATCAGTTTCCTTCAGGAAAATAAGGAATGCCACGTCTCCAGCACAGATATGCTGCACACCATCCGACAGTTCATGACACAGGTTAAGAATTATTTATCACAGAGTTCCGAACTGGACCCTCCAATCGAATCCTTGATTCCAGAAGATCAGATAGGTGAGAAAAGATTCCATTGTTTTATAACATAACTTACTGTCGATACTCCTTGCACAGCAGCTAGAAAGCTCACATGACGGCGGCGCTCTGCCATCAATTACATCTGCTCTTTATTTTACTAATGAGTCTTAAATAAATCAGCTATGACATGGGTATGGTTATTAACAAACCATAAGAAATGCCGCATAACTTTACCCAAATTGCGTTCTGTATTCATCATTTTAGTGATCTGTAAATAGCATTGTAAACACAGGCGCTGCCCCAGCTGTTTTCTGTTTATCCTTTAAAGACACAGCACAAGAAATATGGAGAAACCTGAGTGGAACCTAGTAATGGAAAGTACTGCCAGACCAGTGTGTACTACTGCATCATTCATTAATCGTTTCATTGTCATGCAGTGTTAGGATACTAATGTCAGTATCATTCATTCAGTGACATCCAGAACTTTGCAAGACAATAAAGCAGGCATGTCCAAACTGCGGCCCTCCAGCTGTTGTGAAACTACATATCCCAGCATGCCCTGACACAGTTTTGCTGTCAGAGAATGCTAAAGCTGTGTCAGGGCATGCTGGGATGTGTACTTTCTCAAAAGCTGGAGGGCCGCAGTTTGGACATGTCTGCAATAAAGTGTTGAAGACCAATCTATACAAAGATATGTAATATAACCTGGTTCTTTTAGTGTGAGGCTGGCAGGAACATCTGCTTTTTTTGTTACAGTATTATATGCATTGCTCTGCATTTCTAGAGTAAGTTGGCACTTTAAGAATGACTATTTGTAAAAGAACTTCCATGCTTTGTAATGGTAAACATAAATAATACTTGGTACTGTTTTATAGTCGAGGCAAAGGCACATCTTGCATTTTGCTATAGATTTGTACTTCTAGCAGGTAAACCTGTGTGTGCCTAGTTTTTCTGTCCTTAGCTGTGCTAAAATGTGCATTCCAGCAATGAAGAGGTTACCGTGTGCTAGTACCAACACTCCTTGCTCTCTTAGGAATGTCTGCAGCTGGGTCCTACCCCTTTTTCCTTGGATTTTGCCAGGAAGGTGGTCTTGCCAAGCTGCTCACTGCTTTGAATCTAGTTTTTCAAGTGAACATTAAACTTGGGATGGAGCCTTGCCTTGCTTGGCATGAGAAATGCTAATTAAAATAGCTTTCTGCTAGGCTTCACTCATCTGTATATTATACTTAACTCTTGATAACCTCTGTATTATATACTTAACCCCTGAGAACTCCTGCATAATATCCATTATAATAATATACTTAACCTTTGGAACCACTGTAATATAGTGAATCCATGAGAACCAATGCAAAACATTGGTTCTCAGTGAACCTTATATTGTTCTCACCGAAACGCTGTCTTTGTCATGGAGAACAAAAGGATTTGTGGTACAGACACAAACAGTGTGATCCGTGCAGATTGGAGTATGAAGGGCATTTGTCAATGGCAGCAAGATAAGTGTCAAGCAGCAGCTAGTCCCAGTATAAACTGCTCTTATTTACATCAGAAAGCTTGTTAGATAACACATGCATGCATACATACATACATACATACATACATACATACATACATACATACGAATATTTTTCCAAAAGGTCCTATATGTATTGCAAACTCAGGCAATCTGTGACATACCAACTGTTGTGGAACTACAAGTCCCTGGTTACCTTGCTAGCTTTCCATCATTCCAGTCAAAGGCTAGAAGGGAATTAATGGAACTTCAGTTCCATATCAGTAGGAAAGAGACATGTTACAATATACTGTAGGATAGTGGTTCACAAACTTATTTGAATCACGGCGCCCTAGACTAGAGTATCAGAAGGTTTTTTTCATGGCACCCCAAGGACAAAAGTTTCTTTATGATAAATTTAGAATATAATATTAAATTAAATTAAGTAAATTGTGTTTATATGTCATCCTTAGGGTCAATTATGTGATGAGGGAGATTTGCTTACATTTGTCCACATTTTTTATGACTGACAGCCACCAGCACTGGTTTTGTCTATTACACTGACCATAAATAATTTGAATTGGTCCTGGACCACCAATCCAAGGCACCCCTACAATTGTCCCGAGGCACCCCAGGGTGCCACGGCACACAGTTTGAGAACCATCGAAGTAGGATATACTGACCTGTGTGTAACTTACTGTTGTATCTCTTAATTAAAATGTGTTTTAAGGTGTTTGCTGTATAGTTATTTATTATGTACACTATTAATATTTTATCATTCCACAATTCACAAATAGTGATAACCTTGTACAAACATGCTGGCAGGATAACTTTAGGTTAAGGCCATTCTTATCTGGACTAATTAGTGTTAACACACCTTCATATTCTGTATCTCAAATAATTAAGAAGACTTTCACTGATTTATTGTTGTTTTCAGTGGCGGGAAGAGCAGGCTATAGGCTCTGGACTATCATAAAACAAATTAGTTTTGCTGTGAAATTAATTCTAGAGAAACAAAAAATAAATTGTTGTTTTATCCTATAATTCAGGAGCCAGCCTGAATTAATGTAACTTGGCTTTCACCTTTAACTTATATAAAATTAGGCAGCCATACTGTACAGGAGAATGCAGCCTATTGGTCAACAGTGCCTTATAAACATGGGTCCTGAACCAATTATGTCACTGGTGCATTTGCCCCTGGTATATTGCAGATATGGACTTATTGCCCTAATTTTATCATAGTTGGGCAGCATAGACGGTGTAGTGGTTAGCATTACTGCCTCACAGCACTAAGGTTAAGGGTTCGATCCCACCATCACCCCCACCCTGTGGAATTTGTATATTCTCCCCTCTCATAAATATACTGGTAGGTTAAATTGCTCCAGCAGCAGCTGCTGCCCCTGTAACGTGCTGCGGAATATCTGTGCGCTATATAAATAACTGGTCATAAATAAATATTTACCACTGTTGTGGAAAACTGGGCAGCATAACGAAGAATTATCTGAACTAATGGATTGCATCATTTCCTGGTATCCTCATAACTCCAGTCTGTATATCATTGCTTTCCTTAGTAGTCAATTATCAACCTTGCTGATCATCCACCTAACCATACATACACCTCACCTTTTTTCATCCTCTATCACTCTTGCTTCTTGCCCGCAGATCCCCTAACTCCTGCTCATTCCATGTGTCAGCTGTCTGTCTGCCCCATTCCCTCAATAGTGTAAGCTCCCATTACCTACCAACTACATCTGCACCTCCTGCTAAAACTCTCTGCTCACTCTTTGCACCTCTTTCAGTGACTGTATACCAGTTAGTCGCACCCTCGCTATTGGGCACAGGTTTATACTCCCATGCACCCCTTTATCCATCCAGGCTATCAGTAGCTGTGTTGAAACTTGTAGTGTTATGGTGCCCATACACTTGTGAGAGATCAGGTGCTATCCTTCGATTTCGACCTCATCTGTGAGAGAAATCGAAGGATTGTATGCACATTTTAGGTACCTTGAGACGCGATGCGCGGGCACGCCGCTCTAATATCGCGTCTCAAGATAGTATATGTTGCACTTAATATTTCTCGCATCGCCGTGCGATCGCATGTGGTTTTAAAACCACATGTGATATATCGCACTGCGATGTGCGATGGACACCCGCCGGGAGCGGCCAGAGGCCGCTCCCACACAGTGGTGACGTGCCAATCACGTGATTACCATGCGATCTATCGCATGGTAATCACTTTGGCAGTTCAGGTGCTATTTCATCGCACCTGAACTGCCGGTGCAATTCCCCGCGATGTCCCGTCGCGGGGCATCGCACAAGTGTATGGGTACCATTACTTGTAATGTTTTTGTTTACTGTATTGTTTTGTTTACCATATCCTGTTGTTTGCCTTCTGTACGGTGCTGCGGGCCACATGTGGCCCCATATAAATAATGCAAAATAATAATTTGCCCACACATGAGTGTGGGTAACTGAATCTAAGCCACAGCTATAGCCTTTATAGTCAGCTTAAGACCATTTCAGCTAAAAGGGATAACTGAATAAAATGGGCATTACCTAGTTTTTTATGATGTGGCTAATAAGTCTGCTTGAAGAACTCAGCAAATTGGTACAGTTCCATTATTTTCTTTCTCTTCCTCATATCTCTTCCCAGAGCTATGAAATGATCCTCTCACAATAAAATATGTTTTGAGGCATCTAATGGCAAGGGATATGTGTGATGTCATTGGAGGGTGAACAGGAAAGTATGCCAGAGAAGGTAAAGAGGTGACAGACACAGCTCACTAAGTTGACTCATAACCTGCCTAGAAGGATAACATAAAGCTATGCCTATCCAGTTCCGTAGCAAGACATATATGTGCCCTGGGCCTACGCCTCAGCGCTTGGTCCATGTCATGTCATGACATTACAGAACAAGTGCCAGAAGCCGGAAGTTTGGTACCAGTCATGCCCAAAGGATGTTCCTGGCGCCTTTATATGTAGCTGGTGCCTCCCCAGTTACTGATCAAGATGGAAACAGGTGCTGTCGGGCAGCAACCGTTCTATTCCCAAGGCCTTGTGCCTTGGTCGGCTGCATCGGACACCCCCCTCCCCGCCTTATGGCCCTGGCCTAACTGCTCTATAACTGACTTTTGTTGCTTAGGGGTCTATTTACTAAGCCTTGGGTGGAGATAAAGTCACTGGAGATAAAGTACCAGCAAATCGGCTCCTGTCATTTTTCAAACCCAGCCAGTGACATGGCAGTTAGGAGCTGATTGGCTGGTACTTTATCTCCATCCAAGGCTTAGTAAATAGACCCCTTAGTGCTATGTGCAAGTTTAAATTCTTCTCTTATTCTACACCAGACAAATATACAGTCCCAGGCAGCAGATAGATATTCATACCTGATGTTCATTTACTAGTGATACTCCTGGGAAGTGACTACTTTGTGAGCGGAGTGGCATCCTGCTATAAATATTACACAACTCTAATGTGATAGACGATAATGCTGCTGCATTGCATTGTTGGGTTTTTATTTTAATCTTAATGAAAACTAAAAATAAAATACATTCCATGATGCTGGAATTTATTTAGTTATACCTGTTTTTTTTTATTATTATGATTGATAAAGTTTACAGAATGACACAGTTACTTTCTTATGAAAACATGTTACTATTTCTTGTGCATGTGGAGGTTAAAGGGTATTTGTTTTGTTATTTTTGCTATAGATACAGTAGCTGCTCACTAAGGCCGATATCCTATTACATGGAGTGAGTTACGCCTGGTAATAACAGGCTTTTTAGCCTGATAACGCTATCGGCCTATCCTATCACATCCCGTTTTTACAGTGCGGTAACTCACCCGTTATCGGCCGATAACACATGGGATCCATGATAACATCGCGGACCCATGTGTTCGGGTGCGATAATGGGTCTCCGGGGGGCTGGTTATCAGGGAATCCCCGATAAGTGCTGGCTTACAGGGCTAATAGGATAGCCCCACCAGGATCCTTTAGCTGCAGTAATGCCTAAGGGCCAGATGTACTAAAGGAAAAATGCTCCCAAAAATATGAAAACTGCAGTTTTCGGAATTTGGCCGCATTTCCCGTAAGTACCAAGCTCCAGAAAGTGATGCATTTCAAAGCTTGGAGGCGGTGGGTATTGCCATCTTTATGTGGCATTACCCAATAGAAGCCTATGGGCTTCTCTCAGCAATTCCCTCCCAGCAACCCCGGTGGCTGCCGCATCACTGGTGCAGAACTTTGTGCCCGTTTTTTTTAAAGCACTTCCGGCAACTCGCAGACTATTACATGTAGCACCTAGTATGTTTTATTTAGAATCATCACTTGATCCTAAAAGGTTTCCTGTTAAAACCTGTTAGACATCCCTTTATCAGCATAACAAAGCTGCATTGCTCAAGCATCCAGAAACTTGTGACTAATACTTGAAACTGACTGCGGTTTGGCATCTGAAGAGGAGATTAATATGAAGCTATTGATATAGTCAACCTTGCAGGGGCAGAAGTTAGACAGACATTACCGAGTAACAGCTTAATGTTACTATTTATAACCTGCGACTCCTCAGGTGCTTTTCTCAGGTACAAGAGTCTGTTTGTAGCGAGTGGAGCTTCAGATACAAAAATGACATCATTACAACATCACCACAAAGTAATAGCGATGGCAGACGTGGGAAGATAGTTTCTAGCTATGTATATGTTCTTATTATATTTTGTAATAGTGGCTTGTGTTGTACTGGCTCTGTCTGAAACTGTAAATAAAAAGGTTACGTGTGTTGAAAAAAAATAATAATTCTATTGTACTTCCTATTCATCTGTTTTTGGGACTCGTCACCTGTGCTAGAATATAACCTAAACATATTTTGTTAACATTAACAAGGAAACAAGCAAAATAAAACTAAAGCAAAAAAAATCCCTAAAGAGGTTATTTTTTTCGGGTATTTCCCACGCGGCTGTTGTGTTACAGGCTCCTACCTGAGGGCGGTTCTGACGTTACCTGAGAGAGGAGGTTACATACTAAGTAGTGATAGATTCATTTCAGAAATGTTCAAGATATTTTAGGGTTTGTGTATTTGAATGGCCCATAAATAACGCTCCAAGGGCCTAATTCATGTTTGAACACAAATGCACGCGCACTATTTCTAGGCTGCAGAACTGCTAATGTAAGCAAGTTAATCTGCCACCCATGAACAAAAATAGACACCCACCAAAACCATCACAAACTCATTCGCAACTGCATATACATTCACAATCTATATGCAAAACAAGAGGAACTTAGGGGCGAAGGGTGGTCTATGGGTACGCAGACTGGACACGGCAGTAGCAACTCAGACACCATGTTTTTGCATGTACAAGACACCACTCCCCTTAAACTCCCTGTTAACACCTGCAAACAGCCACTTCCCATCAATCACTTTGCTATGAAATCCTCATTGTGAGTGCGATTGCAGCGGCACCTTCGTGCATGCGCATCTGCCAATAATCGCCCATCGTGTACAAACATGAATTAGGCCCCATATCAGTGGCGTGCGGTGAGGTCAGAGGCTGGTGAGGCACTACAGCCATAATGTCCGCCGAATCCTGCCGATGACCCCTACCACCGCCGAGCCAATGCCCGCTACTGCCTCTGAGCAGATGCCTGCTGCCACCGCCAATGGCTTACAAACTTGCCCACCATCAACTGACCCAGCCCTCCGCCACTAATTTGCATCTCAATCCGATGCCGCCAATGCCCGCTGCCTGCCTGCTCATCATACTTGTGATATATTGTACATTTTTATAGAAAAAAAAAAAAATTAGTGTTTGGGAAGGGAGTGGGAGGAAGACATGAATGCAATTTTGTTGTCCAGGGCTTCCATTAACTTAATGGAGAAGGGTCTGAATGGGTTAAAAAATGTAAAAAAAAAAAAATGCGTGAGGTCCCCCTTCCTAAGTATAACCAGCCTCGGGCTCTTTGAGCCGGTCCTAGTTGTTTAAATACTGGGGAAAAATTGGACAGGGGTTCCCCGTATTTAGACAACCAGCACCGGGCTCTTAGACCGTTCCTGGTTCCAAAAATACGGGGGACAAAAGATGTAGGGGTCCCCCATATTTTTAAAACCAGCACCGGGCTCCACTAGCCAGGGACATAATGCCACAGCCGGGGGACACATTTATGTAGGTCCCTGCGGCCGTGGCATTACCCCCCCAACTAGTTACCCCTGGCCGGGGTTCCCTGGAGGAGTGGGGACCCCTTAAATCAAGAGGTCCCCCCCCCCCCCGTCCAGGCACCCAAGGGCCAGGGGTGAAGCCCGAGGCTGTCCCCGGCACCCCTGGGCGGTGGGTGCCAGGCTGATCGCCATAAGTGTGTATAAAAAAGAATATTGTTTTTTGTTGTGGAACTACAAGGCCCAGCAAGCCTCCCCCGCTTGCTGGTACTTGGAGAACCTCAAGTACCAGCATGCGGGGAAATAACGGGCCCGCTGGTACCTGTAGTTCTACAACAACAAAAAATACCCAAATAAAAACACAACACACACACCATGAAAGTAAAAATTTATTAAAACACACTTACACACTCACACATACTTACCTACATCACGTCCACTTGTCCATGTAGAATCCAACAGAGGGTTCCTGTAAAAATGAGAGAGAGATTACTTACCTACATCCCACGCCGGTCACGTCCACTTGTCCAGTAGAATCCAATAGGGCCGGTACCTGTAAAAATGAAAATTATACTTACAAACAAAGTAATCCACAGGAGGAGAGAGAGAGAGAGAGACAGAAATAGAGAGAAATTAATGAATATTATGCCCTCGCTGATGCGGGAAGACGTTAGCACAGACAGGGGAGAGTGCTGCTGCTGGCTGGGATGATGGAGCAGGCGCCCCCGATAGTTGTGAGCCTAGTAGCTATACCCCTAGTAGCTTTGCCCTCTGTAGCAGTGCCCCCAGTAGTTGTGACCCCTGTAGTTGTGCCCCCAGTCGCTGTGCCCCTTGTAGCTGTGCCCCCTGTAGCTTTGCCCCTTGTGGCTGTGCCCCCAGTAGTTGTGACCCCTGTAGCTGTGCCCCTTGTAGCAGTGCCCTGAGTAGTTGTGCCCCCAGTCACTGTGGCCCCTGTAGCTTTGCCCCAGTCACTGTGCCCCCAGTAGTTGTGACCCCAGTCGCTGTGCCCCTTGTAGCTTTGCACCCAATAGCTGTGCCCCGAGTAGTTGTGCCCCCTGTCGCTGTGCCCCCAGTAGCTGTGACCCCAATAGCTGTGACCCCAGTCGCTGTGCCCCTTGTAGCTTTGCCCCCAATAGCTGTGCCCCTAGCTGTGCCCGAGTAGTTGTGCCCCCAGTCGCTGTGCCCCCTGTAGCTTTGCCCCCAGTCGCTATGCACCCTGTAGCTTTGCCCCCAGTAGCTGTGACCCCTGTAATTGTGCCCCCAGTTGCTGTGCCCCTTGTAGTTGTGCCCCCCAGTTGCTGTGCCCCTTGTAGTTGTGCCCCCCAGTTGCTGTGCCCCTTGTAGTTGTGCCCCCCAGTTGCTGTGCCCCTTGTAGTTGTGCCTTTTGCTGTGCCCCTTATAGTTGTGCCTCTGTTGCTGTGCCCCTTGTTGTTGTGCCCCCCAGTTGCTGTGCCCCTTATAGTTGTGCCCCTGTTGCTGTGCCCCTTGTTGTGCCCCCCAGTTGCTGTGCCCCTTGTAGTTGTGCCCTCAGTTGCTGTGCCCCTTGTAGTTGTGCCCCCCAGTTGCTGTGCCCCTTGTAGTTGTGCCCCTTTTGCTGTGCCCCTTATAGTTGTGCCCCTGTTGTTGTGCCCCCCAGTTGCTGTGCCCCTGTTGCTGTGCCCCTTGTTGTTGTGCCCCCCAGTTGCTGTGCCCCTTATAGTTGTGCCCCTGTTGCTGTGCCCCTTGTAGTTGTGCCCCTTTTGCTGTGCCCCTTATAGTTGTGCCCGTTGCTGTGCCCCTTATAGTTGTGCCCATTATAGTTGTGCCCCCCAGTTGCTGTGCCCCTTGTTGTTGTGCTCCTGTTGCTCTGCCCCCAACACAAACACATAAAAAAAACAAAAACACACACACATACTTACCGCTCCTGCAGCGCTGTCCTCCGTCTCCGTCCGCCGGCTCGTCTCTGCTGTACTATGGGAGAGACGTCATGACTCATGACGTCTCTCCCATATTAGCGCCGCTCAGACACCAGGGGTCAATTATGACCTCTGGTGTCAGTCAGCGGCGCCGGCTGCAGCGGGCGCCCACACAGCCCACGGCGCCTGCTGCAGCCGGGAAGGGGGCTCGCTAGTGATTGGACAGCGGATCCAGCACTGGATCCGCCTGGCCAATCACATCTGGGGCACTGACAGGGGCGTGCATTCATCGGGGCTGAATGCACGCCCCTGTCATTGCGGCACCAGTATAGGTGCCGCTTCCCCATTCATTTTCAATGGGCTTTCACAGCCCATTGCTGCGCCCCGCCCCCTGCCCGCCCCTCGCTGCCCGGACTTTTAGTGTTAGCAGCGGGAGGCACCTCTCTTGCTGCCTCCCAGCTGTCCCTCACAAGCAGCCACAGGGGGGGAGAATTATTAAAATAATAAAAAGATATTTATAACAGACTGTGTTATAAATATCTTCTTTTTATTATTTTAATCATTATGACAGGGGACGCACTGCCTCCCCTGACTGCACGTCCCTGCCCCATATGTGGCCAGTCTGAAAGATTTGGTTATCTATTCAGTATATCTTTGCATATTGACAACATAACGCACTGCCTATACCTGTAATAAGAATAGGGATGTACTGTACAGACACAATAGGAGAGGAAGCAACAATTGTGCTGCACCAACACATCATACATTTTACATCATACATCACAGCAATTTAAACATGCTTGGGATAGGCATATGAATATCCTTACAAAGAATTAAGGATAAAAAAAGAGTTGAGATTGCCTAAAGGATAAAAAAAAAGGGGCAGACTAGATGGGCCAAGTGGTTCTTATCTGCCGTCAAATTCTATGTTTCTATGTTACATGATCATGAAATACATTTTTAGTACATGATGCTGAGATGAACTCATGCCAGTTTGTAGGGTAAATTGTGCAAATTTGCACTGTATATGCCCACAAAGATAATATGCATATGCACCAATGCACTTGGGCAGGCTGAATACAGTGAAGGCACTCACATACAAATGCAGCTCATGCTTACCAGCAGAAGCACATGTGTAGTTACTGCTACAAATCAGGTGCCAATATAAGCTGCTGGTTTTCATTTGCTGTAAACCAGGCATATATACTGCCAATGCATCCTGATTTGGGCTGAAATGTGCTATTTTTGTGAGTACCTTTTGCTAGTAATTAATGCCCATTTTGCGAACAGCTTGGCATGAGCCCATTAGTGTCTACTAAACAAAGTGTGGCTCATGCTGAACTGGGCAGATGGCTGATTACTAAGTGGAAAAGATTCATATTTGTACTGGGCATACCCACAATATAAAAGTGTATGCCTACATCCAGATGCAGGTGCTTGTGCCTCCTTACATTTGGAGACACGGCACAGGGATGGGAAGGTCTGTGCAGTACTTGGATAGGCGGCACAGGGAAGGGAAGGCCTGTGCAGTGCTTGGAGAGGTGGCACAGGGAAGGGAAGGTCTGTGCAGTGCTTGGAGAGGTGGCACAGGGAAGGCCTGTGCAGTGCTTGGAGAGGTGGCACAGGGAAGGGAAGGCCTGTGCAGTGCTTGGAGAAGCGGCACAGGGAAGGGAAGATCTGTGCAGTTCTTGGAGAGGTAGCAAAGAGAAGGGAAGGTCTGTGCAGTGCTTAGAGAAGTGGCACAGGGAAGGGAAGGCCTGTGCAGTGCTTGGAGAAGCGGCACAGGTAAGGAAAGGTCTGTGCAGTGCTTGGAGAGGCAGCACAGGGAAGGGAAGGTCTGTGCAGTGCTTGGAGAGACAGCACAGGGAAGGGAAGGTCTGTGCAGTGCTTGGAGAGACAGCACAGGGAAGGGAAGGTCTGTGCAGTACTTGGAGAGGCGGCACAGGGAAGGGAAGGTCTGAGCAGTGCTTGGAGAGGTGGCACTGGGTAGGTAAGGTCTGTGCCAGTAGCAACTAATCAGCTTCTAGCTATCATTTATCAACCACAAGCTATAAAATGAAAGCTAGAATCTGATTGGTTGCTAGGTTCTCCACCTGACCTTAGTAGAAGGCTGGGTACATCTCCCCCAGGCTGTGAGCTCCTTGATTGAACCTGCAAATGTTTTTCTGCAGTGCTCCTTCAAATTGTGGCTTAAAAGAATAAAATTATAAAGATCATTATTATTTATGAAGATTTAAACAAAAGTCAAAGACTGCATGCAAATAACCATCAAGTATATACATTATGGGGGGGCGTGGCTTGGCACAGCATGGAGTAGGAGCATAGCTTTTAAGCTCCCGCACAAACTCCTACATTAATCCGTTTTAGCCCGATGCTATCTACATAAAAAGTGACTCTACTTCAGCCCTAACTGCTGGTGCATCGCTGGAACTACCTGCCGGTCCCCTCGGACCAATATAACAGCCGTTCGACGGAAAATACTGCGGGTGCTGTCTCAGAGCTGCTTGCGGCGGCCATCTTGCCGGCGTGGGGCGAGACACCTGCCTGACACTCTGCCCTCCGCTCCCCGGCCGCATACCTCCTGTTTGCCGCCACGGTGCCTGGACGTCCTACGGCTGCCCCTCCGCAATTCGCTCTCCTGACGCGGGGAGTCCGCGGCGCTTCCGGGTCGGCGCTCTCCGGGGCCGACGCTGACTCCGGGCTGCGTCCCACGTGCTGCACCTTGGAGAGAGGCCTTCTTCACCGCTGCGGGGAGACACGGCGCGGCCTGCACTCCACAAGCCACCGCAGGAGAACACTACAGGCTAAGCGGCAGATCATCAGCCCCTGTGGCTCGCGGCAGGTACACCTTCCCTGCAGTGCTCCCTGCAATATTCTCCTACCTGGACAATACTCCCCTCTGGAAGCTAGATAGGATATACCATTCCGACATCCACGTTTCTATGCATATATCTACCTGCCCATTCCTGCACTAATTCCTTGCCTGGATGGTGCGCATGCTGGGAGTAATACAGGGCACTACACCCCAATTTGCACACGCTTACGCCTCTATATCTCTGCCTAAATACAACGTGCTGACATCTCTATATAAAACACCGACCTCCCTGACCCCCCTACCCGCTACACGTGAAAGCTGTGATCATCACATTGATCCTGTGTCTGGGCCACTTGGGAGTGCGCTGCTACGGCTCAATCTCCATATTCCTCCACACTTGTAATCCTACTCTACAAGCCTCCTGTGCAATATACTGGACATTACAATGGGGAAGACAGGTGCAGCCGCGAAATTACAAAAATATGCGAGGGAATCCTCCTCTTCCCAATCCACTTCCAACGCGGCTCGTAACCCTCAATCTCCGCGCTCTGAAGGCGAGGACCCAGCCTTAAACGACTCGACGCACTCCACGCAGCAAATAATACAGGCTATTGCTGCCTCAGAGCAACGAGTCTCTGATAAAATTGAACGTGTCCAGATAGATGTTTCTCTACTCCGTCAGGATCTCCAAAAGATTCGTGAAAGAGTGAGTGAGACTGAGCACCGCATTTCGGACCTGGAGGACACCACCTATCCACTTAAAACTAAGATGGACGATCTTTCTACACAACTATCATCGGCTCACGCTAAGCTATCCGATATAGAAGGCAGACTCCGCCGGAACAATGTCCGCCTGGTTGGGCTACCTGAGAGGGCAGAGGGAACAGCCCCGGAGAAATTCTTTGAAGACTGGCTGATTAATATGTTTACACGTGAAGCCTTCAGCCCACAATTTGCGGTAGAACGAGCACATCGTCTTCCGTCTCGTCCTCCTCCACCAGGCGCTCCTGCTCGAACGTTCATTGCTCGTCTTTTTCACTTTAAAGACAGAGACACTATACTTCGTCTGGCTCGTCTCCAGGGCCCGCTGATGTTCGACAACCACACGATCTCAATTTTCCCAGACTTTGCCATTGAAGTCCAGAAATCCCGTGCCCAATTCTCTCTTGTCAAACGCAAACTCCGGGATCGGAATATCCAATACTCGATGTTGTTTCCGGCTCGTCTGAGGGTTATATACAACGACGCCACGCACTTTTTCTCAAACCCGAAAGATGTGGAATCCTGGCTGGAACACAGACCTCCAGCTCCTGAATGAACTCATATTGGTCATATGTAGTTGGCGTGGGTAACTATTATAGCGTAAACCGTATGGTTTCTATTGTCTCTACCCCTATGGGCTGATGCATGTCACTTACTTCTCTGGGGTTTTTCCTTTTTTTAGCATCGGGCCACTACACCTGCTAAGCTCTATGTGCGGGAGTTCCCTGCTGTAGATAGCTTAGGGATCTAGTCCCACAGTTCTGTTCTCCCAGCTGGTTTGTTCTGTACCCAGCTAGTTTAATTTAGTTTTGTTAGGGTATAGGTATGACACTAGGTTGCTTATTGGTCATACAGGGTGGGTGCGGGATGGGATGTTTTATTGTTGTTGTTACTTTTCTTTTCTTTATTCTTTCCTCCCTTTCTTTTCTTTCTGCAACTGATCATGGTGCTCTAACGCTATGGAAATGTATAGTATTTCAGATGTCACATTTGGAGTATGCTCGGCCTCGGCCTTTCAGTCCTAATCGGGTTTTTCAAGTTAGGGAGTATGGTTTTATTATGATACGATTCACTGGGTACCCTACCTCACACACTATACTCCTTCCGTCTCCCACGACTTATCTCCTTGTGCCCATTCACAGCGCTCTACGATATGGGATCTAATACAGACGCCACGGGGAGAGACACGATTAGACTGATGGGATGGAATGTCCGTGGTTTAAATGATAAAATTAAACGCTCACTTGTCCTGAAACAACTTCAAAAGTACAGAGTTGACATAGCATGCCTCTCTGAGACTCATCTGTATGGTAGTAAAGTCATGGCCATTAAAAGACCGTGGGTTGGGTGGGCCTACCACTCCACGTTCTCCTCCAGCGCCAGAGGGGTATCGATATTGGTTAAAAAATCGGTAAACTTTCACCTGGAGCATAGCAGCATTGACCCTCAGGGTCGTTATGTGTTTTTACGTGCTGTCATACACCACGCACTGTATCATATCATGGCTATATACATTCCCCCCCCCTATAACAGTGAAGTTCTACGTAAGGCAGCTGACTTTATAGCCCAATCCCCTGACACACCGGTTATTAGTGTGGGTGACTTCAATAACGTCATGGACTTGTCTATAGACCGCTGGCGGGAGTCTCGCGACTCCACCTCCCTCCCCCCTGCCCCGACCCCTTTTGCAAGAATTGTTGCTGAGCTTGGCTGGATGGATATCTGGAGAGTGCGAAACCCTACTATAGCGCACTATTCCTGTCACTCCGCTACCCATAACACACTGTCACGGATAGACTTGTGCCTTATTTCCCCGACATTATCACCTAGAATTTCTGAACTAACATATTTGTCCAGGGGTATATCGGACCACTCACCGGTTTTACTAAAGCTGTCTATGACGCACGATAGGGGCAGCAGTCAGTGGAAACTGCACCCATTTTGGTTGAATTTAATGGGAGAGGGCTCCGACCTTCTCTCGGACTGGAAGGTCTTCCTTGATTGCAACCCCCCAGACTCCTCCCCCACTGTCCGACATGATGCATACAAAGCATATATTAGAGGTACCTTTATTAAAAGAATAGCCGGCATCAAGTCGTTTAACAGGAGGGAGGAAGCGAGACTCGAACAGGCCTGCCGTGATTTGGAATCTGTATACATAGAATCACATTCCCGGTCAGATCGGGAAGCGTGGCTGCACGCACAGGGAGAGTGGGCCGATTACCTCTTTGATAAATCCAAGCGTAGGCTGCTGTTCTCCAGTCACAGGCAGTACTTTCAGGCAGAGCTGGGGGGCAGTTGCCTGGCTTTCCTGGCCAGGGATGAAACCCATTCTCGCACTGTTCAGTGTATTGCCGACGGGGATGGCAGTCTCTGCTACTCGGGGAAAGACATAGCAGGGGTATTTAAACATTTTTATTCCAAACTATACTCGTCAGGAGTCTCCCACACCGACGAGCAACTGCACTCCTACCGCTCGCGGGTGAATTTGCCCAATTTATCGCGGGAGGCGCTTGAAGCACTTGAGGCTCCTTTCACCCTGGAGGAGGTGGAGTGCGCTGTGTCGTCACTCCCTTCTTCCAAGGCACCTGGTGGGGATGGCCTCCCAGTGGAGATATATAAAAAATTTAACTCCCACTTCAGTCCTTATTTATTAGATCTATTTAATACCTTGTTTGAAATTGGTGAACTTCCCCCGTCCATGTCTGAAGCCACTATTATAGTGCTGCCCAAACCGGGGAAGGATCCCAGGGCTCCCGATTCCTACCGCCCTATTTCACTACTGTCCACAGATGTTAAAATTCTTGCAAAGATGCTTGCCATCCGTCTGAACGCGGTCATCGGGTCTATTATACATCAGGACCAGACGGGCTTCATGCCGGGAAGGTCCACTATGCAAAACCTACGGAAGCTGTTCTACCACCTGCAGGGGGATGGCTTGCTGGGTTCGGGGGCAGTGGTGGTGTCTCTCGACGCCGCCAAGGCCTTCGACTCGGTTGAGTGGTCCTACCTTTGGCAGGTATTACACGGGTTTGGCCTGGGCCCTGTGTTCATCGGGTGGGTTCGATTACTGTACTCCTCTCCAGCAGCCCGTGTCTCTGTTAATGGGTATACCTCGTCCTCATTCTCTTTGGCCAGGGGCACACGACAGGGTTGCCCGTTGTCCCCGGCCCTGTTTGCATTGGCTATAGAACCACTGGCTTGTATGATAAGGGACAACCCGAATATTCAGGGACTGGCAGCCGGCTCCACGGTGGATAAGATTTCACTGTATGCCGACGATATGTTGCTGTTCCTTAGGGACCCAGATGCCTCACTCCGGGCTATGCTTCACACAATTAATGAATTTGGGGAATACTCTGGCTTATGTATAAACTGGGACAAATCCTTTATTTTTCCCATTTCAGGACATATCCCGGAGGGGATATGCACGTCACACTCACTGCAATGGACTTTGAAATTTAAATACTTGGGTGTTTGGGTCACGGGGCCAGCATCAGAATATGCCAAGTGGAACATAGACCCTATCACAGCCCTTTTTAAAAGTAAGATCCACACATGGAAGGCACTACCACTGACAGTATTGGGACGCATCAATCTCTTTAAGATGTCCATCCAGCCTAAGTACCTATATGTCCTGCAACACTCCCCCATCTACCTCCCTAAAAAAATATTTGCTAACATTGACAGTCTCATATCTTCCTTTATCTGGGGTCATAAACCGGCGAGGATAGCTATAAAAAAACTTTGTAGGACCAAACTCACTGGGGGGGCGAGCCTGCCTAATCTCAGGCTGTATTATCTGGCAGCACAGCTGGTGCACCTCTCCGGCTGGATCACAGGAGTGGGTGGCTCTACCCTACAGGGATATTTGACAGACTGGGTTGGACCCCCCTTCACCCCCCTCCTTTTCTTGCTTTCGGGAATGTCAGTGACGGGTCTTCCTCCTATCCTGCGACAGGCTCTGTTGGTCTGGAAACAAGTACATAACCTCTATGACTGGGCCGACCTAGAAACAGATTCACCCTTATGGTTTAATAGTTCGTATATGGAACTTCAGAAGCTGTCAACAGACAATATTTGGATAAAAAGTGGGGTGACCTCCCTAGGGCAATTATATGTGGATGGTTATCTTAAATCATTTGCGCAACTGCAGGCTGAATTCGAGATCCCAAACACAGCCCTATTTAGATACTTCCAACTAAGACATGCCATACAGACCCAGTTCAATACGGCCCCTTCCATCTCCCCTTCTCCAGTTAAACTTATGCTGCAACGCTTACCCTCCACAGGTAAAATTTCAACAATATATGCCTCACTAAACAATAGAACCCTACCTGCCTCTTTAGATCCGCTTAGGCTGAGCTGGGAAGACGATATAGGCCCCCTGTCAGACGAACAATGGCTACAAATACTGGGCTCCGCCAGGTCTACCACTCCTTGCATTAGATATCAACAGGTGCATCTCTTTATCCTACACAGGGTTTATCGAACCCCTCTACTTCTCCAACGAGCTGGTTTAAGACCTGACACTCTATGCCCCAAATGTCGGATGGCAGATGCTGGTTTTTGGCATCTGTTATGGAATTGTCCGAAAGTCTATGAATTTTGGACTTGGGTTTGGTCTGACATATTAACTACTGACCCATCTCTTCCCCAAATTAATCCCAAAACCTGCCTCTTCGGGGTGGACCTGGAAGAAACCCATTCATTGCTCACATATCAGTATGTCCTGTGTCTGATCACGCTTGCCAAGGTCATCATTGCACGCTCCTGGTTTGCAGAGACCCCTCCCAGAGTATCGGAGTGGAGAGCCCTGGTAACCTTGGTCATAGGGCATGAAAGGCTAATGTACTTATCCCGCAACTCTGTGTCCAAGTTTCACCGTAAGTGGGATAGATGGACTTTGGTGCGGCCGAGTGCGGAATTGACGTAGCCCGGTGATAGGCAGAGACTGTGGACACACACAACCCTATACTTGTAATTGTGACCTCCCCTTTACTCACGTATACTAAGCAAGTAGCGACGACAATGTCTTAATGACCGGACCGAGCGCTCCGAGCACAACCCTCTCATTTCAAGCACCACAAGCCTTATGTTTTAATTTACAATGTAAATCAATGTAATACCTACTGATCAGCACAATGCATTGTACTGTAAATTGTATGTTTTGAACTGTTGCCCTCTTCCTTTTCTTTCCTTTACTGCTTTTCTCTCTTTTACCACACTTATGTAACCAAATGAAAAAATTTTCAATAAAAAACTTACTTGATTAAAAAAAAAAAGTATATACATTATGTACCAAATACCACTGTGAGCCACTGTACAATTGTTTTTCTGTGTCTGTGTGTTATTCATGTTATGTTATTTTATAATATATTGAGATTAAATGCTGATAGGACAATGACATGTCTGATTGGTAGAGAGAGAACATCATCCATGGACCATGCTTGGACGCCATCATGTCAGGGAAAGATTATAACATTGCAGACTGTAAATAGCAACATGTCTAAATAATATATGTTATGTTGTATATTTACAAAGTAAACATACTATGCCTTAAAAGAACCAGGGTTCACTATACAATGAATTGCTTGTAGCTGAGACCACATAAGCAATACTCAGTTGATGAATGCATCCCTGTCTCATATCTGGAGTGGGAGAGCACATTAGAATGAGGCATGAGGATGGACATGAATATTTAAGTAGAAGGTTACTATAATGCGCACAATGTGTTCCCGGACTCAGAGACAGGAATATTTATGCACATTGCACATATTTACTGTATTTGGGGACATTGTTCCTATATGTGTGACTTTTATATCTTTGTTGAAGGTTTTGCACAGCTAGAATAAAGTACCTTTTCCCGCAGTATGAATATGGTATATATGATCCTTAGGAGTCACACAGCCAGAGTATAAAACATCCAAGAGAATTGTAGTTGGATGGGTGACAGAGCTACACATAGGCAATGCTTAGACACCGCTGTGCTCTAGCCCTAGTGTAGTGCACATGTCCAGCTCACAGAGGGGTATATTATACCATCTCTTACAGGCAATGAGCATTTTCCACATTTACACACAATGTAAGTGCTCTCAAATGGACCACGCGGGTGGCAGGGCAGTGTTGCGGGAGGAGCAACGTAGCATTGCAGGGGAGTGGCATCGGAAATTAGGGCGAGCTTGGGGCGGCTATGTGACGTCACACATGGCCGCTGCGACGAGGAAAATGGCGGTGGCCTGACTGCTGTCGTGATGCGATCGCATTGCTGGACGCCATTAGCTCGGGCCCCCCAGCATGCAATCGCCATCAGTTGCAGTTTTTCTAATTCAGTTGCAGTTTTGATAATTTAGCAAAACTGCAACTGATGCAGAATGAGGTCCTATAACTGATCATTATTGTAGCTACTACTTGTGCCATAAGTTCTGAGTACACTTTCTAACTAGTAAACGTAAATAACAAACATGTCTAATATGCAGTTAATGAATGTGTTCCGATGGCTTTATGCATATTACTCTGCAGGTTTGGGATGCGGTATAAGCAGGAACACGTGTGTTTTATGTATGCATTGATCAGGCAGAAGTGTGAATAGATTGAATGCATCATTGCGCCAGCAGCTCATATATTTACACACGTGTACCTGAAACTTGACTCTGTTCTATTGAATACCCTTGACCTGTAGTCTGCAGCGTGTCACGTTGTCTCAAGCCATTGATTTACATTTTTCAGTTCCTTCTGAGATCCACATAACTCCAAGTAAGCAGCCCACCAGTATTGTTCCTCTGCAAGTAATGTAGATACTCTGTTATGTGGGAGCCTAAATTACATTGTGCTTATTGATATATCCCTGTATGCGTTGGTATCAGGATCCCGGCGGTTGGGATGCCGACTGTCATCCCGATGATTAAAATACTGACATCGGCTACTTTAGAAAGCTAACCCTAATCCCTATCCCCCTACCCCCCCCCAAATCCCCATTCCCCCCCTCCCCCCCCCCCCCACCGGTCAGGATCTCCACTGTATGTCAAGTACACAAGCTGTTGGCAGAGGGGAGTTGTAGAAGGGTATAGGGAACACCGATCTCTCTGTGAAAATGTGTGACTATAAATGAATGCCCTCAGGCGCGGGAGGTATGATTTAAACAACTTGTCTGAATTGCTGATAGTCATCTGCTCCCGTACATTACCAGATTTTCAATCCAGTCACCCCAGTTAGATGGTGGGGTGAAAGTTGGTCTAGTGTATGGCTAGCTTGGCTTGCTCTTTTTTTTTTTTTTTTCTCACTCCCACCTCAGAATGAGGCCAATATTACAGTATAAGGGCCATATGTACTAAGCCTTGAAAAGTGATAAATTGCACGGTGATAAAGTACCACCCAACCAGCTCCTAATTGTTACTTTTCAAACACAGGGGCCTATATATCAGGCCAAGCAGCTCCTAATTTCCATGTTACAGGCTGACAGTTAGGAGCTGATTGGTTGGTACTTTATCACCGTGCTATTTATCACTCTCCAAGGCTTGATAAATCTGGGCAACAGCCTGTAACATGACAGTTAGGAGCTGATTGGCTGGTACCTTATCACAGTGCAATTTATCACTTTTCAAGGCTTAGTACATCTCCCCGTAAGCCACAACTTATTCAACTCCCATAATCTCTACTCACTCCCAAATGTTTTTATTTTTTTTTAGAGCTTTGGGCCGGATGTACTAAGCTGAAAATGCGGTAAACCCCTTGTTTACCGCACTTTCCTAATGTACTATCCCCCGGCCGCCAGGTCAGCACCACGGAGGAGCTCGCCAGCTTTCGCCTACGGGCTTCTTTCCGCAGCAATGTGTAAGGGATCCGATCGGATCCCTCGCAGCATGCCCCGCGGACGCCCCCGTCATTCCCAACTTGCGCAGAATGACACAGGCGGACGAAACCCGGAAGTCAAGGAGACGCCGGGGATCGCGAAGGACAGCTCTTGTCGGAATAGCTGTCCTTCGCATTGCTAAGCGCACGTTTGTAAGTTCATATGCGCTTAGCATCGTGATGAGGGGGGCAATGGCACATAGTACATCCCGCCCTTTGACCTCTTCCCATTAGAATGTATGCGGTAATGAGCAGGGATCTCCCTCCCTCCCCTTTGTTTTCCTGACTACGTACTGTATATGCTGTTCTTCTCGCACAAATAATATGGTTTGTTATTGTGGTTTCATTTAATGTTTCATCACAGACAATTTCATGCATGTAGAGAGCGGCAGTAATGTGAACAAACAGTTTTCTTATGCTAACTCAATGTCCCTAATTCCAACCGATTAGATGCAGTAGTTTTCTCTGGTAAAGGGATTGAGGACTGCACTGATCAGTACTCTGCACATCTTCATGATGAGCATAGATTTGTTTTAAATAGTAACATTATGTAGATAGCTGGCAAGAAATATAACTCATTATCCAGATTGTAAACCTTCCTTGTCTGTGAACCAGGGGCGTCCAAACTGGAGTGTCACATTTTAAAAATTACATTGAATGTAGGGCCACAGCAATTCCAGCAATTAGGTGGGGGTTCTTTGAACGTATGTATTTAGGCAGCATATATATATATATATATATATATCTATGATGTGACTGTATTAGGGGAAATTCAATTGTCTTTTGCGCATTTGTAAGTAATGAGCACCTGACGGAGCTAGTCAATTGTTTTGGGTACCCATTTTTATCCATCTTTTTGCGACCAAATGCACTGTAGTTTATACGTGTACAGTGGATAAACCCGTGCAAAATATTGGGTGCCCTGCCGAAATCACAGTTTGGCCACAAAAATAATGCAGTCGGTAAAACAATTGAATCACCTCGTCGGGCGCAAAAAAACAACCCAAATGAATTCCCCCAAGTGTGTTTGAACATAGAGTTGGGTCTTTATCCTTCCGTGCTGTGTGAGTAATGGTAGTGTGGGGAATTTGTCAGAAATCAGAAATATAGTACACAAAAAAAGCTCCCATGAATATTGGCATGAAAGACAGTCACGTGTTTATATTCAACCAGTTGTTAACATTTGTTGGAACTAGGGTGGCCTCACAAGTTACAGGATGGCCCAGAGCAGTTGACGGAGGTCTAGCTCAGGTGCACATGCACCCTGGCAGGTGTACTGGTAGCTCTCGGGGACAGAATTGCAGCAGGTGATGAGCCGCATATGGTAAGCAGGCCGTGGTTTGGATGATCCTGCTGTAAACAATAGAGACCAATGCACAGATTTTAGTACCTGTTCCTTCTACTGACAAAGCAGGTTTTAAAAAAATATCTGTACACAAGCTGACTGGATTTATTCAGTTTAATATGTTAACTTTGCTGGAGCTGTTTACTTGTATTGCAGGTGGCACAGGTGCACTGACTGACTTGTGTCTAAGTATTATAGACAACACTACATAGCAGCAGTGTTATAATAATCCTGTTTATTGTTTACTGCATGGTATTTATTAGTAGTTTATGGTATAGGTTCCCTTCTTAATCTGTGCAGCTCCAACACTGATGCATTTGTAAATGTTTATCTTTTGTAAAAGTTTTAGATTCATCCCTGATTTCACTTTACCTGTATTCATTTTATGTTATCAATCTTTAGTTTACACCTTTTGTGCTTCTAATACAACAGGGAGCACTGTTTCCTTTGTGCAGTCTGCAGCATTTAGGGGCATGCTATTATACCATCCTTGGCTACTCTCCCGGAATGTCTAGGAGACCATTTGGACTTCCAGGTGGGCAGTGCACCCTGCCAGATCCCAGCCACTTTCCCATTGTAGTCATTGGGGTAGGGGCTTTATGACTGGTACCTCCACAACCCCTGCATTTGCCACTGAGATCTCCTCTTTTACGCTGACCATACACATCATCGATATCGTGTATGAATACACAGTTCCGACGCCAATGTGCATGTTTTGATTACGATGCGAGGTGCGGTCCTGCGGATCGAACATTGTATCCTCAGATCATTCATGCAGCCCATATTATCTGTCGTAATCATATGCACACCGTACCATGTTTTATGCACATATGATGCATCATACGATTTTGAGTGGCATTTCCCTGGACTTTTTTTGAGGCACACAATCGATCGTTTAACGACAGGTCGTTAATGCATTGTGTGTCACTCGTGTTGCCCGGGACTACCAGGAGGTTAAAGGGAAATCGAGATACAAGTCGCATCGGATGCAGTACGTCCTGATGTATGGCCAGCATAAGTCTTTACGATGAGTGCCATACATTTTAGGCTTCAGGGGAGAGAACATGCTGCCAGGAGACAGATGTGATTTGTGTTATTACCTCTCAGAAACTTTGTACATTTATTAAAGGGAATTCTAACCGCATATTTCAACATAAAGATTGCAGCACCTGCAGACAGATTAGTAGTAGTTTGTATATTCATATGGTAATAGCTAGATAGATCCGGCGTTAATTTCTGACTATGGGCCAAGTCCTCACGTTGTGCTCACATGCCATCTTACTTTGCAGGGTGTGTTATTTAAATGAGATGCAAGGATTCAATACATTTAAATGTGTGTTTCCAGTTATGTGGGTTGTGGACCTCTGTGCTTTATGCTCACCATGGAGTGATCTAGCTTTGACCCCCCCATAGCTTTTGTAGTGGCATACCACTTACACTTCCCAGCACTGGTGGATCTATAATGGGTGCAAGGTGTGCGGTGCACAAGGGCCGCTGGGTCCAGGGGGCCTGCACACGCTCGCCCATTTTATTATACTCACCTCTCCATAGGCCCGGTGCTAGCTGCACAGAGGCAATAATCAATTGCATGCGCAAAAGAGATGTCCTCGGGAATGCAGTGCGGGTGCCATGTTCCCGGAGACCTGCGCATGCGCAGTAGACTCTGGCACAATGGGTCCCAATCGGAGACTGCACACTGTCTTCTGCCTTCCAGCCATGCTTTACATGGAAACTCCCATCACATGTGCATTTCTTCCGCCATATTAGAACATGTACAACTAGAAATAGTAACACATGCAATAGAGACATTTTTATGGCTGATTTACAGCATAAATGAGGCTGGAACTAGGGAGTATATTAAGAGCATAAAAAGTGACATTTGAGATGAAGGTCGGTTCTAAAGTGATGATTACCAGGGTTTTCATGTGACATTTTTACTGTTCTAACTACGGAAATTTCCAACATGACCCAAGACACTGCAAAAGAAGAGCTACGAATATGGACAAGGCAGATAAACTAGCACAAAATAAGATGCTGCTGAGATCCATCATTTAGGGGCATGCTATTATACCATCCTTGGCTACTCTCTGGCTAGCAAGATTGCTTATCTGTCATTCATATCTGTCATTTTTTGCATTCTTAAACATTGACTTGTTAGCTCTAAATGACACAGAACTATCCATGAAAAATAAACTTATGCAAATAATTTCCCCTGTATTATGGAATATACATTCTCTGTATAGTATGGAGCTTTCTTAGACATTATTTATCCTGTTCCTGAAAGGACGCTCAGTCAGTGCTGAATGTATGAAGACGTTACTTGTTACTCAGTAGAAAAGCCTGAACTGACATTGAGGTCATTAATCTGCTATTTGTAGCTATGTGAAGATTTAGTAAACTTGCAGTTCATCTGGTTTGGCAGCTACATGACAGATATGACCCAGTAGAAAGTGAAGTGAGATGCACTAGAAAGGTGGAAGAGGGGAGAACTGCTAAACTGGTTTTCTTTGTATGTGAGTCAGCATAACTTACAGTATGTGGCCAAGTACTGCACTGGCGTATCTAGAATGGGTGCAAGGTGTGCAATGCACAGGTGCCTCTAGATCCAGGGGGGCCCTAACACCACACACCCTTTACTTACCACTCTGTCAGCTCTGTGCTGGCTGTAGAGCTGAAGAAATCACTGGGAAAATGGCTGCCATGGCCATTTTCCGGTGATTTGCGCATGCGTAAGAAAATTGTCCATGTTTCCGGAGACCTGCGCATGCGAAGTAGACTCTGGTACAATGCCAGAGTCTACTACACTGCCGGAGAGGAGGAGGCACCATGGGAACCTGCACACGAGCCCCCTCCTCTCGTATAACACCTCTGAAGTACTGTATGTATAAAGCTTGAGGAACTTTACTAGAGACAGATCAAGCTACACTGTTACATGACTTACAGCTTATTATACAATCTAATTAATCTAGTTCTGTAGATGTCAGTTAGGGAAATCCATATCAGGAATAGATCACTTACATTATGTTCCATAGGCTTTATTAAAAAAATTGGGTCTGAGTCGTGCCCAAAGCGCGTGCCGGGGCATCTGTTGCCAGTCACCGGTTTGCGAGATTAAACAGATGCCGCTACAATTGCCTCCCCTGGTGTACATCTGTGTGCCCAAATGTGCAAGGTCTAAGATGCCCACTTTTAGCACCCATGCTCCATACTTGCCTTCTCTCTCAGAAGAGTGGGCACCCCTCCCATGTACCACCTAGTGAAGTGGGTAGAATGGTGAGACTAATATAGGGAATCTGCGGTCCCCAAGGAGGGGGCAAGGCCTATTGATGCATTTCTATGAAAATTGCATAATTTTGGGCTCCATCCCTATGCAAATATGCGCAAATTGTGGCTTTTTAGAGCAAGGAGATGGAACCCAATGATGCGAATAGCGCGTCCTGCCTGTCCGCTCCATACCCCTCTACATGTCCTCTCTGGGCTTCTCCCGGAGAGGAAACTATTAAAGAATTTAAGTATGCCCATGCACGCTTTAATACTGATTGGTGTGTCCTTATATGCCAACATTGGGCGCACCATCGAAACTTAGACCAGCCCTATGGCAAGTGCAATTTCTCCCTCTGACCATGGGTTTAGGTCCCTGTTGCCAATTCTTAGGAACACCCCTGCAAGGACATTAAGTTCAAAGGCTACAAACGGTGTTGCCTCTATTATAAGTGACTGACTGACTGACCACAGACATGTTTCCAAACTGTGTTTCAGATACCGTCCTGGAGAAGGCCATGCACAAGTGTATCTTGAAGCCACTGAAAGGATATATTGAGAACATGCTGAAGAGCTTCCGCACAACAAGTGGGGCTTGGAGGGAGCTGAAGGAAAACCTGCTGTTGGTAAAACAGAGAAGCCCTCAGGAGCTGGGAGTCCTAACTCCAACACCAGAATCAGTGGACGTGGAAAAGATCAAAATCAAGTTCTTCACCATGCAGAAGATGTACTCTCCAGAAAAGAAAGTGATGCTACTATTGAGAATCTGTAAACTCATATACACATGCATGGAGAATAACTCAGGTATGGCAGCTGTTGACCTCAATTTAGGGATATAACAAATAAAATACAAAAAGAATGAATAGTCCTAGCACACAATCTGTATTTTCCTGCTTTGTTATTTGTTCATGCTAGAGGTGTTGAATGTGTATTAATTGCAACCTGACGCAGGATAAAAGTCAATCCTAGAAATGGCCATCGGTGTGCTCACCATCGATGGTAACAGATTATGCAATGTATGACCATCGATGGTTTCACCAACTGATGGTCATCCCTGCTTTTTCATTGACTGGCTCATGGGCCAATCAGAATCACAGGGTCATTGGTGGGGTGGAATGGGTCAGCTTGGTTAATGGCCAACCCTAGCCAATCCTATGCTTTACAAAGTGTGCAACACATGGGTCAATCAGAGTTATGGTTCAATACAATACAATATTTCTACAGTCTTGATGTCAACAATATGTGGACAATGAAATGCCGGCACCGTTATCACAACACACTTGTAAATGCTCTAAATTGCAATTAAATGGGCCATTATAACTATAAATATGCTGGTAACGCAGCATTTTCAAACCTGTAATGCCGTCTCCTTTAAAATGTCAGTGTCCACATAAGATTATGATTGTCGACAAGTACTGCATCATGACAGAACTTTACAGAATCTTCTTGCCAAATAATTTGAATAAAATGTACTTTGAGCCATCTAGGAGCATTAATATGCACACAGAAGCAAATAAGTTTGACACTGTAACACGTGAACCTGCGGGAGACCTTATGGCTCCTTATAAGTGGAAAAAGTGTGAGTTGCATTTTAGGTTAAACAAGTTCTAGTTGGTGAAACTGCACATAACAAAAAATGATTACTGTAAGTTGGACCTTCATATTTCTTTCCAGCTTGTAGTCCAATTTATTATATAAGACTTGTTAGGGTGAGCAATAAGCGGCCTTCCAGCAACTGTTGAACAGCACCTCCAAACACACCCTGCCACAGTATTAGCATGCCCTGACAGCAAAACTAAGGCTGGGCATGCTGGGATGTGTAATCACAAAGTAACTGAAGCATCACTGCGATGGTGGTGTACCATGTGACTATTCGCAGGCAGCGGTTGCTCAATTAATTCCAATAGGAATAAATGGAGCCCTCGCCATCTGCGAATAGTCACAGCCTGGCATGTCATGCAGCAAACCGTGTTGCAGCAAAGATGATCATGGCTACATCTGTACATGGTATTTCTATACAGAGGATAGTACCCCAAAATCACATTTAATCACTTGCCTGGCACGGTCGCATCAGATGCGACCATGCCTGCAAGGGCTTAATCTGACCGTGTTATTAGCGGCAGGGAAGGGAAACTTCCCTCCGCTGCTGTCAGAGGGACTGGAAGGTCCCTCTGCCTCCCTGCACTCTCCCTTACCGATTGCCGTGATGCCAGTGGTCAGCACGGCAGGACCCCCCCCCCCTTCCGCATCTGCAGACAATAGCAGCCGCTGGGGAAGTATAAATTAACACCCCCCCCCTTCCCAAGCCACCCCCAGACCCCCCTTGTATACCTGGAGGGTCTCCCGGCTTTCAAAATGGAAGCTGCGATGATCGCTATGTTCCCGATCAATGTTTGGGGGAAAAAATATATTTAAAATATATATATATATATATATATATATATATAATTTATTTGTTTTATTTTTTTTAAACTAAAATTATTTTGGATAGGGTTAAATTCATGTTCTTCACCTAATTCACTCATAAAGAAAAACCCGACACTCAGAGAGTTTTTTGGGAAAAAATTGTCCGTTAAGTGGTTAAACAATGTATGAAATGACAGAGGGGTCTATTCATGATGCAGTGAAAAGTGTGCAGAAATGAGCCAGTGGAGAAGTTGCCCATGGCAACCAATCAGCATTGAAGTAACATTTCTAATTTGCATACTATACAATTGTACGGAGCAGCTGATTGGTTGCCATGGGCAGCTTCTCCACTTGCTCACTTCTCCACACTTTTCACTGCTTCATGAATAGACTCCAAAGCCTTCTTGGATACCATTATTGTATTATGTGTACAGTATGTTGTGTCCACAGCACCTATGTATTTAACAGGTCACATTTATCTTCCAGGAAGGATGTATGGCGCTGATGACTTTTTGCCAGTACTAACTTATGTCATTGCTCAGTGTGACATGCTGGAGATTGACACTGAAATCGAATATATGATGGAGTTGCTGGATCCGACTCTACTGCATGGGGAAGGTAAAATGTGCCTTTATATAAGTAGGTGTAAGATCATTATACCAATCCAGCCCAAACAGTCGTGACTGAGAGTCGTTACAAAACAGCTGAAATCTTTTTTTAATGCTCTTGTATCATTGCTAATATAATGCAGATAACCAAGACAACAATAGAAATCTAGAACAGAAGTTGCAGTGTGCTCCATACTTTGCAAGCCTTCGAGGTGGTGTCTGCATTCTGATTGGCTTAAATGTGCCATCTGTAACTTAATTAAATGCATTGCTTGTACTTCTCTGGCTTTCTATCCTGCTTTTCAGAACAAAATTGTCTATTTATGTTTCCCTGCAATATGCAGGGGCAGGTTTGTTACTTATTATAGAGAAAGCATAATAAAGAACTGCTCAATGATACACAAATACCACTTTCAGACCACCTGTGGCAGGTCGCACACGGGAGCCTGAAACGGGAGCTCCCACCTCAGGCGCCCCGCTACCGCTGACTGCAACCCAGCATATTGCCAGGTTGATGATGTGAGCGGTGACACAGAGAGTGTACGCCGCTCGTACACAGAGAGTGAACGGAAAACGGGTCGCATCGACCCGGCTCCAGTTCACACCGCACAGTGAGCCATGTTGAACACGTGTCACTTGACCCGGTATTTCAACCCTGGCACCTTTCAGACCACACCTGAACACGGGATATGCGCACTCATGTGCCAATAACCTGTGTTCATAGGTGGCGGTCTGAAAGGGGTAAGACATGGCTGAAAGGCACAGAAGGAAGCTCTAAAGGAAAATCATTATAGATTACTTTTGCTGAGCAGTGCGAAATGAGGTTTCATATTACAGAGCAAAATTTTCAATATGAAAGCATAAGAGGTTTAGTGGGTGAGTTCTCCTTTGCTAGATGGAGGGCACATTATTTATTTATTACCAGTTATTTATATAGCGCACACATATTCCGCAGCGCTTTACAGAGAATATCTGGCCATTCACATTGGTCCCTGCTCCAGTGAAGCTTACAATCTATATTCCCTACCACATGTACACAGACACATTCACGCTGAGGTTCATTTGTTGGGAGCCAATAAACCTACCAGCATATATTTAGATTATGGGAGGAAACCGGAGTACACGGAGGAAAACCATGCAAGTACGGGGAGAATATACAAACTCCACACAGTTAGGCCCATGGTGGGAATCCAACCCATGACCTCAGTGCTGTGAGGCAGTAACGCTAACCATTACTCCGCCTGTGCTGCCCCACATTTCCACAACTCAAAAGGACTACAGTTTTCGCCATGTTAAAGGGCTCATTTTGCGCCTTCTGTGCTTGTTACTCTTTAGGAAGTCCTGCAATGCCATAAAAAGTTATACACTGCGGAGTCTGCACATGAGACTCGCTGTCTTTAACAATCATAATTCATTTTAACATTTTTCCCATATAAATATTTTTTTTTATTTGGAAATTTTTAACCCCTACCAGGCAAATGGTTTAACAGTACTAATAATAATACTAATACTAAAAGGAAAATCATAGTCTGGATCTGGGCCACTTCCCCAGAGAGTAATATTATGCAACAAATGTTCTTTGTAGAATTTCATTTTGCGCAGCAGGATTTTCCATTGCAGAATTCCTGTTATTATGGTGAAGTACAACCAAATTGTTCCAGCTTGTTATATGAATGACATGTCCCAGATAAACAGTGCGGCCAGCTCCTTCCTGAAGTTTTCTTCCCCAGATCTACAAATAGAAACTCTCCTATCATATACTGAAAACACTTTCCTGTGCATAGCCTGATATCGGCATATAACCACGTAAATGTTCTCCAAAACTGAAAAAAAACAATATAATGTTAACTAAAAAAAATAAGAATTTACTTACCGATAATTCTATTTCTCGTAGTCCGTAGTGGATGCTGGGAACTCCGTAAGGACCATGGGGAATAGCGGCTCCGCAGGAGACTGGGCACAAAAGTAAAGCTTTAGGACTACCTGGTGTGCACTGGCTCCTCCCCCTATGACCCTCCTCCAAGCCTCAGTTAGGATACTGTGCCCGGACGAGCGTACACAATAAGGAAGGATTCATGAATCCCGGGTAAGACTCATACCAGCCACACCAATCACACCGTACAACTTGTGATATGAACCCAGTTAACAGCATGATAACAGAGGAGCCTCTGGAAAGATGGCTCACAACAACAATAACCCGAATTAGTTAACAATAACTATGTACAAGTATTGCAGACAATCCGCACTTGGGATGGGCGCCCAGCATCCACTACGGACTACGAGAAATAGAATTATCGGTAAGTAAATTCTTATTTTCTCTGACGTCCTAGTGGATGCTGGGAACTCCGTAAGGACCATGGGGATTATACCAAATCTCCCAAACGGGCGGGAGAGTGCGGATGACTCTGCAGCACCGAATGAGAGAACTCCAGGTCCTCCTCAGCCAGGGTATCAAATTTGTAGAATTTAGCAAACGTATTTGCCCCTGACCAAGTAGCTGCTCGGCAAAGTTGTAGAGCCGAGACCCCTCGGGCAGCCGCCCAAGAAGAGCCCACCTTCCGTGTGGAATGGGCTTTTACAGATTTTGGCTGTGGCAGGCCTGCCACAGAATGTGCAAGCTGAATTGTACTACAAATCCAACGAGCAATAGTCTGCTTAGAAGCAGGAGCACCCAGCTTGTTGGGTGCATACAGAATAAACAGCGAGTCAGATTTTCTGACTCCAGCCGTCCTGGAAACATATATTTTCAGGGCCCTGACTACGTCCAGCAACTTGGAGTCCTCCAAGTCCCTAGTAGCCGCAGGTACCACAATAGGCTGGTTCAGGTGAAACGCTGAAACCACCTTAGGGAGAAATTGAGGACGAGTCCTCAATTCTGCCCTGTCCGTATGAAAAATCAGGTGAGGGCTTTTACAGGATAAAGCCGCCAATTCTGACACGCACCTGGCCGAAGCCAAGGCCAACAACATGACCACTTTCCACGTGAGATATTTTAAATCCACAGATTTAAGCGGTTCAAACCAATGTGATTTTAGGAACCCCCAAAACTACATTGAGATCCCAAGGTGCCACTGGAGGCACAAAAGGAGGCTGTATATGCAGCACCCCCTTGACAAACGTCTGAACTTCAGGCACTGAAGCCAGTTCTTTCTGGAAGAAAATCGACAGGGCCGAAATCTGAACCTTTATGGATCCCAATTTGAGGCCCATAGACACTCCTGTTTGCAGGAAATGTAGGAATCGACCCAGTTGAAATTCCTCCGTAGGGGCCTTCCTGGCCTCGCACCAAGCAACGTATTTCCGCCAAATGCGGTGATAATGCTTTATGGTTACATCCTTCCTGGCTTTGATCAGGGTAGGGATGACTTCCTCCGGAATGCCTTTCTCTTTCAGGATCCGGCGTTCAACCGCCATGCCGTCAAACGCAGCCGCGGTAAGTCTTGGAACAGACAGGGTCCTTGCTGGAGCAGGTCCCTTCTTAGAGGTAGAGGCCATGGGTCCTCTGTGAGCATCTCTTGAAGTTCCAGGTACCAAGTCCTTCTTGGCCAATCCGGAGCCACGAGTATAGTTCTCACTCCTCTCCGTCTTATAATTCTCAGTACCTTGGGTATGAGAGGCAGAGGAGGGAACACATACACTGACTGGTACACCCACGGTGTTACCAGAGCGTCCACAGCTATTGCCTGAGGGTCCCTTGACCTGGCGCAATACCTGTCCAGTTTTTTGTTGAGGCGGGACGCCATCATGTCCACCTTTGGTTTTTCCCAACGGTTTACAATCATGTGGAAGACTTCTGGGTGAAGTCCCCACTCTCCCGGGTGGAGGTCGTGCCTGCTGAGGAAGTCTGCTTCCCAGTTGTCCACTCCCGGAATGAACACTGCTGACAGTGCTATCACATGATTTTCCGCCCAGCGAAGAATCCTTGCAACCTCTGCCATTGCCCTCCTGCTTCTTGTGCCGCCCTGTCTATTTACGTGGGCGACTGCCGTGATGTTGTCCGACTGGATCAGTATCGGCAGACCTTGAAGCAGAGGTCTTGCTTGGCTTAGAGCATTGTAAATGGCCCTCAACTCCAGAATATTTATGTGAAGTGATGTCTCCAGGCTTGACCACAAGCCCTGGAAATTTCTTCCCTGTGTGACTGCTCCCCAGCCTCGCAGGCTGGCATCTGTGGTCACCAGGACCCAGTCCTGAATGCCGAATCTGCGGCCCTCGAGAAGATGAGCACTCTGCAACCACCACAGGAGAGACACCCTTGTCCTTGGAGACAGGGTTATCCGCTGATGCATCTGAAGATGCGATCCGGACCATTTGTCCAGCAGGTCCCACTGGAATGTTCTTGCGTGGAATCTGCCGAATGGGATTGCTTCGTAGGAAGCCTCCATTTTTCCCAGGACCCTTGTGCATTTATGCACTGATACTTGGCCTGGTTTTAGTAGGTTTCTGACTAGCTCGGATAACTCCCTGGCTTTCTCTTCCGGGAGAAACACCTTTTTCTGGACTGTGTTCAGGATCATTCCAAGGAATAGAAGACGTGTCGTCGGGATCAGCTGCGATTTTGGGATATTGAGAATCCAACCGTGCTGACGCAGCACTACTTGAGATAGTGCTACTCCGACTACCAACTGTTCCCTGGATCTTGCCCTTATCAGGAGATCGTCCAAGTAAGGGATAATCAAAACTCCTTTCGTTCGAAGGAGTATCATAATTTCGGCCATTACTTTGGTATAGACCCGGGGCGCCGTGGACAATCCAAACGGCAGCGTCTGAAACTGATAGTGGCAGTTCTGTACCACAAACCTGAGGTACCCTTGATGAGAAGGGTAAATTGGGACATGGAGGTAAGCATCCTTGATGTCCAGAGACACCATATAATCCCCTTCTTCCAGGTTCGCGATCACTGCTCTGAGGGACTCCATCTTGAATTTGAACCTCTGTATGTAAGTGTTCAAAGATTTTAGATTTAAAATAGGTCTCACCGAGCCGTCCGGCTTCGGTACCACAACAGTGTGGAATAATACCCCTTTCCCTGTTGCAGGAGGGGTACCTTGATTATCACCCGCTGGGAATACAGCTTGTGAATGGCTTCCAATACCGCCTCCCTGTCGGAGGGAGACGTCGGTAAAGCAGACTTTAGGAAACGGCGAGGGGGAGACGTCTCGAATTCCAATTTGTACCCCTGAGATACCACCTGAAGGATCCAGGGGTCCACTTGTGAGTGAGCCCACTGCGCGCTGAAATTCTTGAGACGGGCCCCTACCGTACCCGAGTCCGCTTGTAAAGCCCCAGCGTCATGCTGAGGACTTGGCAGAAGCGGGAGAGGGCTTCTGTTCCTGGGAACTGGCTGTCTGCTGCAGCCTTTTTCCTCTTCCTCTGCCACGGGGCAGAAAAGAGGAGCCTTTTGCCCTCTTACCCTTATGGGGCCGAAAGGACTGCGCCTGATAATACGGCGTCTTC
This sequence comes from Pseudophryne corroboree, assembly GCF_028390025.1. Lineage (NCBI taxonomy): Eukaryota > Metazoa > Chordata > Amphibia > Anura > Myobatrachidae > Pseudophryne > Pseudophryne corroboree. The sequence continues at coordinate 752,528,701 of NC_086447.1, forward strand.
TTATGTTGAGAGGCTACCTGGGGTAAAAATGTGGATTTCCCAGCAGTCGCCGTGGCCACCAGGTCTGATAGACCTACCCCAAATAACTCCTCCCCTTTATAAGGTAATACTTCCATATGCCTTTTGGAATCCGCATCACCTGACCACTGCCGCGTCCATAACCCCCTTCTGGCAGAAATGGACAGCGCACTTACTCTTGATGCCAGTCGGCAAATATCCCTCTGTGCATCACGCATATATAAAAATGCATCTTTTAAATGCTCTATAGTCAGTAATATACTATCCCTATCCAGGGTATCAATATTGTCAGTCAGGGAATCCGACCAAGCCACCCCAGCACTGTACATCCAGGCTGAGGCGATTGCTGGTCGCAGTATAACACCAGTATGTGTGTATATACATTTTAGGATATTCTCCTGCTTTCTGTCAGCAGGTTCCTTAAGGGCGGCCGTATCAGGAGACGGTAGTGCCACTTGTTTTGACAAGCGTGTGAGCGCTTTATCCACCCTAGGGGGTGTTTCCCAACGTGCCCTATCCTCTGGCGGGAAAGGGTATGATGCCAATAACTTTTTAGGAATTATCAGTTTTTTATCGGGGGAAACCCACGCTTCATCACACACTTCATTTAATTCATCAGATGCAGGAAAAACTACGGGTAGTTTTTTCTCACCAAACATAATACCCTTTTTAGTGGTACTTGTACTATCAGAAATGTGTAAAACATCTTTCATTGCCTCAATCATGTAACGTGTGGCCCTACTGGAAGTCACATTTGTCTCTTCACCGTCGACACTGGAGTCAGTATCCGTGTCGGCGTCTGTATCTGCCATCTGAGGTAACGGGCGTTTTAGAGCCCCTGATGGCCTTTGAGACGCCTGGACAGGCACAAGCTGAGTAGCCGGCTGTCTCATGTCATCAACTGTCTTTTGTAAAGAGCTGACACTATCACGTAAGTCCTTCCATAAGTTCATCCACTCAGGTGTCGACTCCCTAGGGGGTGACATCACCATTACCGGCAATTGCTCCGCCTCCACATCATTTTCCTCCTCATACATGTCGACACAATCGTACCGACACACAGCCCACACACAGGGAATGCTCTGATAGAGGACAGGACCCCACTAGCCCTTTGGGGAGACAGAGGGAGAGTATGCCAGCACACACCAGAGCGCTATATATATATATATATATATATATATATATAGGGATAACCTTATATAAGTGTTTTTCCCCTTATAGCTGCTGTTATGTTAATACTGCGCCCAATTAGTGCCCCCCTCTCTTGTTTTACCCTTTCTGTAGTGCAGGACTGCAGGGGAGAGTCAGGGAGACGTCCTTCCAGCGGAGCTGTGAGGGAAAATGGCGCCTGTGTGCTGAGGAGATAGGCTCCGCCCCCTTCTCGGCGGACTTTTCTCCCGCTTTTTGCTGTATTCTGGCAGGGGTTAAAATACATCCATATAGCCCTGGGGGCTATATGTGAGGTATTTTCGCCAGCCAAGGTGTTTTTATTGCTGCTCAGGGCGCTGCAGTGCTGTGCGCTACCTTGGTGAAGACTGATGTCTTCTGCCGCCGATTTTCCGGACCTCTTCTTGCTTCTGGCTCTGTAAGGGGGCCGGTGGCGCGGCTCTGGGACCGGACTCCGAGGCTGGGCCTGTGTTCGGTCCCTCTGGAGCTAATGGTGTCCAGTAGCCAAGAAGCCCAAGCTGGCTGCAAGCAGGCAGGTTCGCTTCTTCTCCCCTTAGTCCCTCGATGCAGTGAGCCTGTTGCCAGCAGGTCTCACTGAAAATAAAAAACCTAAAACTAAACTTTTTCTTAGAAACTCAGGAGAGTCCTAGAATGCACCCTACTCGGCCGGGCACAAAAATCTAACTGAGGCTTGGAGGAGGGTCATAGGGGGAGGAGCCAGTGCACACCAGGTAGTCCTAAAGCTTTACTTTTGTGCCCAGTCTCCTGCGGAGCCGCTATTCCCCATGGTCCTTACGGAGTTCCCAGCATCCACTAGGACGTCAGAGAAACTTTGTTACTTCATAAGTATTCATCCCATTGATATTTAGTGTAATCAGTGCTGGCAGCTGTTGCACCCAGGATCCTTATTAGATAAAGCTTTACAGTGAGCACTGAAAGAGTTAAGCTGCGTACACACGTATTCGACCCCCGACTGATCAGGTTACACGCTCCTGATCAGCTGAGTGGTGTGTATCCAGCCGTGACCCCTGTAACCACTGTGAGGCAGCAGCAGCAAGGTGGGCTAGTGGCTCTCCTATGGGGACTGGGAAGGTCGTATGTGCAGCACATAACATCCCAACCGTTGCGAGAGCGTTATATGTAGTTTATCGGCTAACGCTCCTGCATCAGCACTACATACACACCTATACTATCAACTGCCATTCTTTCTATATAAAAAAAGGTCAGATAATTGTATACGAGTGCACCCAGCTCTACACATGTGCCCATTCTTCACTGCAAATATGCTGGTTTCAGTTAGTTGATTAACAGGGAGAAACAGGAAGTCGGTGGTTATGCTACAGAGTTTGGATGGAGTTAAGGATTCTCAATGAGCCATTCAGTGCCATCTGTTTTCTTCATTTTAAGACACTCTAGTAATGTGCTTGCAGTGTATCATTGTCCTAGTGGTAGATAAACCACATCCACAGATAGAGCTGTTGGCAGAAAGTAGCAGTGATTTTCTCTCCAAGGTCTGTCTGTGATGTGCAGCGATTTTCCCTCAGATTCTTAAACGATTGCTCCCACTTACTGCTGCGTTATAGCCCCATAACCAGCTCCATACTGTTCTGATGGCACAGTGTTGCCTGGCAGGAGCGGAGCAGAGTTTGGTCTGTGTTATACGTAACTGTCAGCATTCCAGTTTAAACATTCCACTGCAATCTTATTAAGATTGCATTTTGCAAATTCTTTGAGGGCAATGAGGGGAGGGTGGTAAAAGTTTCTTCCATGCAACCTCCCGTAAAAGGTGTTTTGTCAAATGTCCTGGAAATTGATTTTCTACATTGAACAGGTTATTTTGTAGCGTGAACATGGCCGGCTTTGCACTATCCCTTCATAGACCCCACACACCCTTCCCATCCATATAAGTTCCACAAAATTTCTTCACAAAAGGAAATCTTATTTCTGAATTTCGACACAAAATAAGATTCTGTAGTTTGCTCGGAACACCTATTTGCAGTTACACAAACTGAGGCAAAAGCCCATTTTGCTTTAGTCCTTTGGTAGCCAGAACTAAACTAGAGCTACAAAAATCTAAGTAAGTAATTTAAACAATTTAATTTAATTTTGAGGAATATATTGAGGCAGCATTTCCATATACTTTCCTCCACTCACTGTTCGCTGTGATATAAACTGATTATTTTCTACACTGTTACACCATATACCTAGAATTCCAGTTGCAGGCATGTTTTTGTTGGCTGTGCATTCACACCTGCATCTTTTTTCTCTTAGGTGGCTATTACTTGACAAGTGCTTATGGGGCACTTTCCTTAATAAAGAATTTTCAGGAAGAGCAGGCAGCGCGATTATTAAATTCAGAGACCAGAGATACATTGAAACAGTGGCACAGGAGAAGAACCACGAACAGAACCATTCCATCCATAGATGACTTCCAGGTAAGACATGTCACACCAGGTCGGTCACATCCTTTACATGCCATGAAACAAACAGCAATCAAAGTATATTCTAATCCAACCTTATTGGGTGTCTGCTGGTAGCACCACATTTTTCCTTTGCACCAGTTTTGGTATAAGTTTTCCAGCACAGGTTCGGACTGCTCCACGGGTGTTCCGAGGAAATCCATGTGGGCCACACGCCCTCATCCTAGGGTACAGTAACTTGTTGGAGCAGGATCAGCTTTGGTTTATTTCTATGGAAACTACACCAATATTATCCCTCCAGCAAATCTAAGTGGGTGGTCCTGACACACCCCTGCCCCCTCCTTTATAAAGGGGCCCTGGTCATTGCATGTCCACTATAATGGTTGGCCAATTCCCCCTGGGCTGGCTGGCCACACTTCTTAAACTTGGGCCCCAACCACTGCATTCCCTGGTGGGCCCTCCATGCCCCAGTCCGACACTGTTCCAGAATAGCCTTTAGTACAAGTATAATTCTTGACAGAGTATGGTATACTGTTATTGCCAGTGTTGGTTATCATAGATGAAACAGAAGCAGAACTAAGTGGATGTAATGTAGAGTAATTCAAGATGGGATATTTCCGTCAGAATGTTGGGTTAGCCCATAAGATGGCTGCTTCCACTATATTTTTTTTTTTTAATGGATAAATATTTCACATAGAGATGAAAAGTCAATTTTATTTAGAAAAAAGAGGTTGTTACTATGGGGCTCTAGCAGCAGGCAGTGTGAGCACCTATGATCGCTAGAGTTTTGTCCAACTTACCCATTTTCAAGAAGCCTTTGTTTTATAATTGTATGCTACACAAATATAATGCTATGTAACGTGACACATACTGTATAGGAGTAGATTTACCAAACCTTCTAAAGAGCATTAGTGGAGGTGTTGCTCATAGCAACTACAGTCTAGTTATCATTTTATAGAATGTACTAGACTAGATAAATGATGTCTATAATCTATAGGGACAGCACTTCGACATGTCTTCTTTAGAAGGTTTAATAAACCTTCCCCATAATATCTATATACCCTTACTCTGTATTGTTTGTTACAGAACTACCTGAGGGTGGCCCTGCAGGAAGTGAACAGTGGATGTACAGGCAAGACGCTAATAGTTAAGCCTTACACGACTACAGAAGAAGTCTGCCAGATGTGCGCACAGAGGTTTAACATCAAGGACCACGAAATTTATGGCCTATTCCTTTTCATTGATGACACGTGGCAACAGCTCAGTGAGGACACTTACCCACAGAAAATTAAAGCTGAGCTTCACAGTCGGCCAAACCTCCAAGTCTATCATTTTGTGTACAAGCGTATCAATTACGACCCTCAGGGGATCATCAGTTATAATGATGATGACAACGATGATGATGATGTAGATTTCTAAAAAATCATCCCAAAACAAATAGTTTTGCACTCAGAATGGCTGTCTGCATCTAATACAACTCTAGAGGTGGAATCTTGCTGTATTGGGCATTGTGTGCTGGTGTGCACTTAAGTAAGTGTCAGGGGCCAGAATATGGTGATGTGAAAGTCGTCTTGCAATCAACATGGCAAGGATTCCTGGATTGAGCACTGACAGGGCTTCTTCTGATCCTATGAACATTGTTTGGAGTTATGGACTAATGAGGAGTTTTAGCATTTGTCACACTATGTGATGTTGGGTGCTGCTGGTTTTAGCCCCTGTACACGGACAGTACTCAAGGACTGAAGCATTGTGCCTGTATATTTTTAATTTTTGATAAACGGGTTTGTTTTTTTCAAGGAATAGAGGGAGTTTGGGGGATGAGGGAGACCTACGTATTGGTAGCATTTATTGGCACTGAAACTGAATTTGTCAATGAAACACGCACCATAACTCCTCCAATAGGTGTAAATATCCTGGGGTGCAAAGGTGTTTTCTCCGATGAACTGTTCATTTGTAAAAAAAACAAAAAACTTTAGGAGTGGAGTTTGTCTTTTGTATTATGTATATATTATGTATTTTTGTAAAAATAGTAAGTCAGTTTATTTTATAAGAGGCTGTTTTTAGTATTGTTGAGGCTTTATTTTAAACCTTGTGGTTTGTCAATGGCTATATGGTAGATGGCTTTTAGAACAAATAAAATTGATAATGTGCATCACTGGTGATGTCACTAGGCAAAACAAGCTGATATGGTTTCTAGGGTACCTATCTGTCCACTATACATCTCTCTGATTCTGCCGGTAATGTCTTGATGTTTACTTAAGCAGTAATTTTATATTTTTTTAAATTGCTAGTCACCTTGGGAATAGATAAAACTGAAAGAACATAAAATGTATGGGTCCACTTTTCTCAAAGGGAACAGTATTTGGAAAAACATATGACTTCAAAGCACCCCCTTGTAATTTTACGACACCAGGCGGGAGGTAGTTACTTGACCAGCGGTCATGAGATTGCTGGTCACAATACCGATGCCAGAATCCCGACTCCTTAAAGTCCCAGCAGTCGGCATGCCGAGTAACAGGGACTATTCCCACTCGTGGGTGTCCAGCACACCCATAGAGAGGGAATATAACACTTGCCACCGAGCCCGTAGGGGGCTTCGTTGCGCACGCATGCCCACACATACCCAACCCCACCAGGCATGTCATAATAGTAACACATGAAACCACTGGGGTTTCTGGTTTTTTCCTGATGACAGTGACTCACAGCAAGGTTTTTAAACTCTCTCATAGGGGCAGATGTATTAACCTGGAGAAGGCATAAGGAAGTGATAAACCAGTGATAAATGCAAGGTGATACACGCACCAGCCAATCAGCTCCAATATGTAAATGAACAGTTAGGAGCTGATTGGCTGGTGCCTGAATCACCTTGCATTTATCACTGCTTTATCACTTCCTTATGCCATCTCCAGGTTAATACATCTGCCCCATTGTGTGATTAAGTATAGCTATAGTGCCATTTTCTTCTCATGCTACTAGCTGGCATGTCTCCCACATCTGTCTCTTTTGTCATTGTGCATTCAGAATATGCTAATTCTGGCAGATAATATAGATCTCTAATACAAGTGATATAAAGTCTTGTTAGTAATATTTGTGTAATACACAAGCAATGTATGTATGAACTCCTGTAAATAATATCTGTATAAACAATGTGTTTTGAGGTCATCGCTTAGAATCTGTGAGTTCTGATCATCATCACTTCAGTATTGTGTATTACACAGGTTCTCAAACTCGGTCCTCAGGACCCCACACAGTGCATGTTTTGCAGGTCTCCTCACAGAATCACAAGTGAAATAATTAGCTCCACCTGTGGACCTTTTAAAATGTGTCAGTGAGTAATTAATACACCTTTGTACCTGCTGGGTTACCTGCAAAACATGCACTGTGTGGGGTCCTGAGGACCGAGTTTGAGAACCACTGGTGTATTATATTGGATAATGTGGCCTGTACATTATTATGGATATTAGTAGTCACCTCAGATTTCTGTGGCCTATAAGGAAGCAGTCTGCCTTGTGGTTTAATATGGTCACTGAGCTCCTCCATGACTTTTAATAGTGATATCATTTACATTGCAAAATGCATTATATAGAAGCAATCCGTACTGATGTCATTGCTTATAATCTCTGAATTCTGATGTCATCACTGCAGTATTTATTAGGAAATCTTATGTTCTATAAGGCATAACATTCTCCCTACATTATCTTATTAAAGATATTACAAATCACCTTGTGCTTTGATACAAAACTCATAGGGAGGATCTATTAAACCTTCCAAAGAGGACAAGTGGAGAAATTGCCCATAGCAATGAATAAGCCACTGGCTATCTTTTATTAAGTACAGTCTGTAAAATAATAGCTATGTAATAGCTGGTTGGTTGATATGGCAACTTCTCCATCTGTTTGATACATCTCTTCCTTAGTGACTAAAAGGAGGAGATTCAAAATGTTTTTTTGGTGCCCAAAGTAAATTACGTGTCCTAAATCACCAGGTACATCTAAACTGGACTAAAATAGTGGCTGCAATACCAAAAGTCCACTTCTTGCACATATCTGTATGCCACCTCAGGAGGCTGCGAGCAATAATGCCAGCGCCAGCAGTGATCGTGCCTGAACGGCAGCACAATTGAATTGCTGCCATCGGGCACCATCCAGTGGCGGGCACCTAGAAAACAACTGTACCACCCTCTAAAAGTATCTGTATAAATTTTCTTCCTGGAAACCCTGACGTGGGTTTTTGTAAAAGGCAATTTAAACAAAACACGCTATTTATACTGTATTTCCCACACTTTTAAAATATGTATTAATGTTACTGGAATTATCTCATCTGTCTCCAGCCTTTGTTTGACTACACTGTTTGATGCAGTGCATCAGAGTAATGTTACCTGGTTATTATGTAAAAGTTTTAAAACATAATAAGAAAGAAACAAAACTACTATAGTTTATCATAGATATGTTTTGTAGAAAGTTCTATGACAGTTTCGGGTAAACTGTAAGGGTTTCTTTTTATTTTAACTATAAGTCATTACTGTGCATGTGATTAACATTTAATATATAAAGAACATGTTATCTCTTGCTGGCTCTAGAGCATCACATCTATATGTTTAATGGATACTTTTTAATATAACGCAAATTGTTTGTAGGCAATTTTTATTTTATGAGATTCAGTTTGTTTCTCAATTTGTATCTTTCATTGTGTTTTTTTAGAAGGTTTTGGTGTATGTGTTTGGTATCTTTCTTGTCTATGTATCTCAGCTGTCAGAATGAATCTGTTACATATGGCAGCCCCAATATAGCAGGGAAGATATACCAGTAACAGAGGGAATAAATGCAAGTGGAAAAAAAAAATGGAAAAATGCACTGCTAGTTTTATACGATCTGACAAGAACCACCGCACAATTCCAAAAGCCAAAAGTCACAGACTTAGGTGAACATTTACTAAGCAGTGATAAGAGTGGAGAAGTGAGCCTGTGGAGAAGTGCCCATGGCAACCAATCAGCACTGAAGTAACATCTATAATTTGCATACTATAAAATGATATAGAGCTACTGATTGGTTGATGGGGCAACTTCTCCACTGGCTCACTTCTCTGCTCTTATCACTGCTTAGTAAATGTCCCCCTTATTTTTGTAAACTAGGTGTCTACTGTATGTACTAAGCCTTGGAGAGAGATAAAGTGGACGGAGATAAAATACTAACCAACCAGCTCCAGTCATGTTTCAAACACAGCCCGTAACATGGCAGTTAGGAGCTGATTGGCTGGTACTTTATCTCCGTCCACTTTACATAAGCTGATTTCAGCCCAATAAATATGTGGGTTTCAAATTTTGTGAAATTTCAGCAATTCAAAGATATGGGCCCTCCAGTGTTTGCAGAAAAACATCAATGTGTTTATATGGCTTATAGCTTAGCCAAAGAAAGAAATAGCATTTCAGCCATGGCTCTGTCATTTCTATAATCTCATCTGGTCTTGAATTAGTAACTTCCAAAAATAAAAATTATGATGAAATACACAACTGAAATCCGACACCCATCAGTCATGCTTCGAACTTAGGGCCTGATTCTGAGATGTACAGTACATAAACCTGATAGTATCTGTACATCTCCGATGGCGGTGTGTGGTGTGTCCTCCCATGTAGTGCCCCCTGAGCCACAGCCTGATTGACAGGCTGCAGGCATAGGGGGGGGGGGAGGGGGTGAAGCTGGGCAGCATTCACAAAAATGTTATCCCATTTCCTAAGGGTGGTAAGACCAGGGTCTGCTTCTTCTGACACAGATTTCCTGGCCCCAGCAGCATGAACAGCCCAGCTATTCTGCGAAACCTGAGGGTTACTGTGTGGGGAAAATGCAGAATAATTGAATAGCTCTAGCATTAAACCCAGAGCTTTTTGTGGGACACTACGAACTTATTTGGATATGCCCAAATATGATAAAAAGGGAAAGTTTATCCACAGAAGCAGGACCATAGGGAGAGGTGAGGAAAGGCACCCTGCAGCCAGTAATGCTGCTTCAGCGCTGACAAAAGGCACTCACCCTTTAGATCAGTGGTTCTCAATTATTTTTTTATTACAGCACCCTAGGGTGTCAGAATTTTTTTCATGGCACTCCTAGGCCAAAAGTTTCTTACTGAGAAATTTAGAAATAAATATTAAATGAAGTAAATTGTGTTATGTTGTGTGGTGTGGGACAAGATTTGCTTTGGTTCATCCACTTTGTTTATGATTGGCAGCCACCAGCACTGGTTTTGCCTATTACATTGACCATACATCATTTTAATTGGCCCTGGACCACCAATCCAAGGCACCCCTGCACGTGTCTCGAGGAACCCCAGGGTGCACAGCACACAGTTTGAGAACCACTGCTTTAGAGTGTAGTGCTACCGGGCAGCCCTTCACTTTCTCCTGAAAGTGGCTCTGTCCACTCACATGATATCAGATTTTCAGAGGCGGAACAGGTAGGCAGTGGGCTCTGCTCCAGCGCTGCACAGGGTAGTCAGTGAGGACTTCTAATATGCATAGACAGTATTTTGACCAGCATTTTTAATGCCATATGCATAATTGCATTGCATTTTCAGGTATCTTATTTTGTCTAGGCGTATGAATCTTGTCAAAGGACAATTCTACAAATTAAAAAAATATAACCCTTAATTAACTGCACATACACAAAAAATAAATAAAGGCTGGGGCAATATATTTGGAGCAGCAGTTGGGGTCAGATATTGAAAACTTACTACTGGTGTGCTCATATCACTGAGTGTGAGTATTGCAGTTCTGAGCACACGTCTTGTGTGCTTGATATTTGCATCACATGCCTTAAATTATGGGGGGCCACACAATGGAAGTATAATACTTGTGCTCTGTGGGCATGAGTGTGTTTAGAGCTGTAATAACACTTCATATATATTCTAATATTAAAGAAACCCAGTATACTGTACAGTATATTACTAAGCAAATAACAAATCTAATTACAACTAGACCCTGTTATTTCCAACTTTAAATGTTGTCATCTAGTTCTAGGTGCTTTATTTTAAAGTACTTTTGAATGTGGCTTGAACATAATCATATTAATTTCACGGTATATATATATATATTTTTTTTTTTAATGTCTTTCTTTGGCTATTAAAAAAATCCCCAAAAAGATTTTGAGCAATATCCTTAGTACATTGGCAAATATGTTATATGCTAATTTTTTTGTTACAAGTAATAAAATCAATACATACAATTGAAACCTAAAAGCTTATGTAAAAGAGCACCTATAAATAGAATCACTGGAGCAGAACCTTTCAATAAATTTATTATGAATAAGGGACTGCTATGGGCACCTTGATCTGACCTTGATACTGTAATTCTCCACCTTCCCAAGTTCATTATCACCAGCACTGAAAAAGATTATAGATGGAATTGGTTAAAGTTCTACATAACTCTTGTTTGGCAAGAGCAGTGGCACAGGAAAAGAATGTAGTAAGTGGTAATAAGTGATGAAATATAGGACTGTATCAGTACTGTACTAGTCTGCTGGCTCAGACAACACACAAAATGTAATGGAAGAAGTTTTGATACAAATCTTGAAATGGGTTTGCTGGTACATACCCTGTAATCCTGTTAGATTGTACAACATACTTATATGACTTCATGAAAATAAAAAACACTAATTATTTAAAGTCATTTCATTGTATGTAGTTTGCTTTTACAATAAAGAAAAAAATATATTAAAAAAAAGTGTTTCTTTTCATGGAACAAAATGATGTATTCAAAAACAGAAAAATGTGTTTTCAGTCTGTATTTTGGCACAAGTAAATGGGGACTTGTAAATGGTCAACTTAATAAATTAGACGAGTCTCCCATACATTCAAATGTCTTGTGATATGTATGTATTTTGCACATAATAAACTGTAATGTTGTTTGGATAAGTACGTGTGCTGCTTACTTCATTGTCAGATTTTAGGAAAGCAAAGTACTACACTTGCATCGTAAAACTACAGCAATTAATGGGGCCCCATATGCAATGACTGTCCTTCCCCTAGCAACCTTATAGCCACTTTACTACACTTACAGCACATATCTCATGCTAGATTACTTATCTGTGTTCTTTGTACCACTACACATCTCAAATGGCTAAAGAGGGACACGTAAAAAAAACTTAGAATTTCAATGAAGCTAGTCCCAATGGGTGATGTCTGTAATGATAGGATGGTTGGTCACAAACTATCCCATACAGCATGCTCAGTGTTAGGTGCCGCGGTCCGCGGCGCCGCTCGGTCTGCTTCCGAGCGACGCTCACGGCCGCCGCACCTCCCTCCCTGCCCGGCGCCTAGCAACGCCAGGACGCCGTGCGTACTGTAGCCGCCGGGTCCATGGCAACGCTAGGACGCTGGGCGTCCTCAGCCGCTGGGTCCATAGCAACGGGGACGCCATTGGCGGACCGCGCTCCCCGTTGCCAGATAGGATTGATTAGTTGCTCGTGCAGCAGGGCAGCTGCACGGCAACTAGTAATTAGGGTATGGGGGCTGGTCTTGCTGGCCCTCCTGTCATTGGCCAGCAGGGTCTTTTTATGGGAGCCAGCACACTGCAGCCTCGCCGGTGATAGCTTCCTGTATGCTGTTCCTGCCTTGCAACGTCTGTTCCTGGTCAGCTGTATCTGGTCGCTCCTGCTCCCTGTGCTCCTGAGTTCTGGAGTTCTGAAGCCGGTCCTGGGAATCCTTCCTGTCCAAGTGAACCTGTTGCAGTCATCTGGGGGTTCTCGCTTGTTGGGGTTCTCTCCCGGTTTCGTGAGTAGCGGCTTCTGCCGCGTGTTGCGGCCTAGGCCGCTTAGTCCTTGTGTTAATTTTGTATTGGTGGTTTTTGCGGAGGTTTCCGCTTTTCACTGTCCTCCCTGGAACTCGGCGGTGCCGTGTGGGGGAGTGGACAGTGGTATCTTTTGTTGTTCTTTTCCTTTGGCGGCGTGCCGCACATATATTTAGTTTTAGGGTAGTTAGTAGCCCCTAGCTTTCTGTTTGCTTTAGTTAGAGGTCCCCTTGTTATTATCCTGTCTCGGTTCACGCCTTGTCTCACTCTAAGACCTGGGGGCATTGGAGTTGGGCAGACCTAATTTGCCCTTCAAACGCGGCTGCCGTGGGCCCAAGAAACCATAGTCACTCAGGCGTGAACAGACCACACGGGTAAAACAATGGAGGTAGGGTGCTAGGGGCTATTCCCGTACCACCCCTTATTTCAGCGTCACGTCCTGGTGCTCTGGACACACTACGCAACATCTCTCTAGTTCTGAGCATCAGGAACGTAACATTATCACCGGCCCAAAAACAACAAAAAAAGAATAATATAAAGAGTTATTTGTTTTTGGTGGGCCTTGAAATTCGGCCTCATGAATCCGGCAGTATTAGGACCGAATCCAAGCCAGCTTTTGGCCAACCAGATTCAGGAACTAACTTAGATGGTTCAGGATCTTACTCTTCGGGTGAGATCGCAGGAAGATCTTTTGCAAGCCTCCGCGAGTATGATTCCAGAACCAAAGATGCACCTTCCTGACCGTTTTTCAGGTAACCGAAAGGATTTTTTTAATTTCAAGGAAGCTTGTAAGCTTTATTTTCGTTTAAGGCCCCGATCCTCTGGTACTGAGTCTCAACGGGTCGGGATTGTGATGTCTTTGCTACAAGGCGATCCGCAAACCTGGGCTTATGGGCTAAAAGCCGATGATGTTGCCTTGCTTTCTGTAGATGCCTTTTTTAAGTCTCTAGGCCTTCTGTACGATGACCCTGATAGAGAAGCGTCGGCTGAGAGCCACCTGCGTGCACTTAAGCAAGGGAAAAATCCAGCAGAGGCGTATTGTACCGAGTTTCGCCGTTGGTCGAACGACTGTGGCTGGAATGACTCGGCCCTGTGCAGTCAGTTTCGCCTCGGTTTGTCTGAAGTTATTAAAGACAGTCTCCTTCAGTACCCCGCTCCAGAGACTTTAGACAAACTCATGGAGCTTGCTATTAAAATTGATCGTCGTCTCCGGGAGCGGAGGGCTGTGTGTATACTTTCCCTGAGGACGTCGAGGAGCCCATGCAAATGGGTCTTTCCCGGCTGTCCCCAGAGGAAAGAACCAGAAGGCTTAATTCTGGTCTTTGCTTGTATTGTGGTGGCAAGGGACATATCGCACGTAATTGCCCGAATAAGCAGGGAAACGCTCTGACCAAGTGAATTGTGAGGGGGTTCACTTGGGTCTGCAATTGATCTCCTCTACTGATTCCTTATTAGTTCCTGTAAAAATTTCCTTTGGTAGTCTCAGTTCGTTGGTGTCGGCCTTCGTCGACAGTGGAGCTGCTGGAAATTTCATGGATCTTGGTTGGGCTCCACAGATACCTTTGGATAAACGTATCACCATGCACGGCTTGGATGGTGGTCCGCTTTCTAATGGGGTAATCACTCACCGCACAGCTCCAGTACAACTGACAGTGGGGGCCCTACATTCGGAGAAAATAGAATTTTACCTTACCCATTGTCCGGCTGTCCCCGTAGTTTTGGGTCACCCCTGGCTTGCCTTTCATAATCCCACCATAGATTGGCGGTCTGGGGAGATTTCCCGATGGGGTCCCTTTTGTATTAAGGAATGTATTTCCCGTCCAGTCCGGGTTGCGGCAGTCACCCCAGAACTTATTCCTTTGGAATATCAGGACTTTGCCGTTGTTTTCTCCAAGGGTAATGCGGATATTCTGCCTCCTCATCGGTCCTATGACTGCGCTATTGACTTAGTTCCCATGCCTCTTTGCCTAAAGGGAGACTATATGCCCTGTCTGGGCCGGAAACTACGGCAATGAATGATTTATGTACAGGAAAGCCTAAAAAAAGGCTTCATTAGGCCCTCGAAATCTCCATTGAGTGCAGGGATCTTTTTTGTTGAGAAAAAAGATGGGTCGCTCAGACCATGTATTGATTATCGGGCTCTGAATAAAATTTCTGTTAAAAACACCTACCCCTTGCCACTGATTTCAGTACTATTTGATCAGCTCCGGACTGCCGTTATCTTTTCCAAGATCGATCTTAGAGAGGCTTACAATCTCATCCGAATAAAATCTGGGGATGAGTGGAACACGGCTTTCAGCACACAGTCGGGACATTATGAATACCTGGTGATGCCGTTTGGGCTGTCTAATGCTCCTGCTGTATTTCAAGATCTCATTAACGACGTCCTTCGCGACTTTCTAGGAAAGTTCGTAGTCGTTTATTTAGACGACATTTTTATTTACTCTGAGTCTTTTGAACAACATATTACCCATGTGCGACTGGTCCTTCAGAAGTTACGGGAAAATCATTTATACGCCAAACTGGAGAAATGTGATTTCCACATCACAGAAGTGTCCTTCCTGGGGTATATTATTTCTCCTAAGGGGTTTTTCATGGAACCAAAAAAATTCCAGGCCATCCTAAATTGGGCACAACCCACGAACTTAAAAGCAATTCAGCGCTTTTTAGGGTTTGCAAATTACTATAGGCGTTTTATTCATACCTTCTCAGGTTTGGTTGCTCCTATTGTGGCATTGACTAAAAAAGGAGCGGACCCTTCCAATTGGTCGCCTGAAGCCAAGTCTGCCTTCCTGGCCTTAAAGCAAGCCTTTGTCTCAGCTCCAGTACTCAGACACCCTAACCCGGATCTCCCCTTTATTGTCGAGGTCGATGCCTCAGAGGTTGGAGTGGGGGCTATCCTTTCTCAGGAAGACCCGGAGTCTCAGGAATTACACCCATGTGCCTTCATGTCCAGAAAATTCTCCTCCGCAGAATCCAAGTATGATGTTGGTAATCGAGAATTGTTGGCAGTTAAATGGGCTTTCGAGGAGTGGAGGCACTGGCTGGAAGGAGCAAGGCATACCATTACGGTGTTTACTGACCACAAGAACCTGCAGTATATTGAGTCAGCTAAACGGCTTAATGCTCGACAGGCACGTTGGGCGCTGTTTTTTACTCGTTTCAGGTTTATTATCACCTTCAGGCCCGGTTCCAAGAATACAAAAGCCGATGCCCTGTCACGTTGTTTTCTTCCGGTTCACAATAACCACCCGGCTACTACCCCCATAGTCCCATCGTCTGTCATCCGGGCTGGCCTCACACAGGATTTATTTACACAGCTAGTCCAGCTTCAGCAGCAGGCTCCCAAAGTCACTCCTGCAGATCGTCTCTTCGTCCCTGAATTTCTGAGAGGCACTGTTCTAGCTAAGTTTCATGATAATAAGGTTTCTAGTCATCCGGGTATCACTAAGACCTTGGAGTTAATCTCTCGCTCAGTGTGGTGGCCTAATCTTTCTAAAGATGTAAGGGAATTTGTCCGTTCCTGTCAGGTTTGTGCTCAGTACAAGGTATCTCGATCGTTGCCGGTCGGGCAACTCATGCCTCTAGCCGTTCCTCTCAGGCCATGGTCACATATATCCATGGATTTCGTGGTGGACCTTCCTCTTTCAGCTGGATTTCGAGTCATTTGGGTGGTAGTAGACCGTTTTAGTAAGATGGCCCACTTCATTGCTCTCCCCCGATTACCCTCTGCTCAAGGGTTGTCAGTTTTGTTTCTCCGCCATGTGTTCAGGCTCCATGGTTTACCCAGGGATATTGTCTCTGATCGGGGAACGCAATTCATCGCCCGTTTCTGGAAACGTTTTTGTGCCTCATTAAATATGAAACTCTCTTTAACATCTGGGTACTATCCACAGTCTAACGGACAAACTGAATGTGTTAATCAGTCGTTAAAACAGTATTTACGGCTATATTCGGCCAAACTTCAGAATGATTGGTCTGAATTTCTTCCTTTGGCCGAGTTTGCCTATAATAACTCTTGTCATTCTTCCGCCAAGGAGTCCCCATTCTTTTCGGTCTTGGGCTTTCATCCTAGAGCCAATTCTTTTTACCCTCATTTTCCAGTCTCCTCGTTGACCTTAACTTCCCATCTCAGAATGATTTGGAAAAAGGTGCACCTTGTCCTTAAGAAGGCTGCCTTCCGAGAAAAAAAATTTCTGATAGGTTCCGACGCCCATGCACTTTTAAGGTGGGAGATAAGGTGTGGTTGTCAACCCGCAACATCAAGCTCCGACAACCCTAGGCTAGATTGGGACCCAATCTTATTGGACTGTTCCTTATCGTTAAGAAGGTCAACCCAGTTGCTTTTCGGCTACGCTTGCCTAAATCACTCAAAATTGGCAATACTTTTCACTGTTCCCTTCTGAAGCAGTATTTTTCTTCAAGGAGATTCCCTCGGAAGACTTCCCAGGGTAGACCTCCGGTGGATGTTCAGGGGCAACAAGAGTTCTTGGTGGAGAAGGTTTTAGATTCCAAAGTTTCTCGGGGCCGGCTTTATTTTTTGGTTCACTGGAAAGGCTATGGCCCGGAAGAAAGGTCTTGGGTCCTGGATAACAATTTACATGCCCCTAAACTTAAGAGATTATTCTTTCAGGAATTTCCTGAGAAACCCGGCTTTAGGGGTTCTTTAACCCCTCCTCAAGGGGGGGGGGTACTGTTAGGTGCCGCGGTCCGCGGCGCCGCTCGGTCTGCTTCCGAGCGACGCTCACGGCCGCCGCACCTCCCTCCCTGCCCGCCCGGCGCCTAGCAATGCCAGGACGCCGTGCGTACTGTAACCGCCGGGTCCCTGGCAACGCTAGGACGCCGGGCGTCCTCAGCCGCTGGGTCCATAGCAACGGGGACGCCATTGGCGGACCGCGTTCCCCGTTGCCAGATAGGATTGATTAGTTGCTCGTGCAGCAGGGCAGCTGCACGGCAACTAGTAATTAGGGTCTGGGGGCTGGTCTTGCTGGCCCTCCTGTCATTGGCCAGCAGGGTCTTTTTATGGGAGCCAGCACACTGCAGCCTCGCCGGTGATAGCTTCCTGTATGCTGTTCCTGCCTTGCAATGTCTGTTCCTAGTCAGCTGTTTCTGGTCGATCCTGCTCCCTGTGCTCCTGAGTTCTGGAGTTCTGAAGCCGGTCCTGGGAATCCTTCCTGTCCAAGTGAACCTGTTGCAGTCATCTGGGGGTTCTCGCTTGTTGGGGTTCTCTCCCGGTTTCGTGAGTAGCGGCTTCTGCCGCGTGTTGCGGCCTAGGCCGCTTAGTCCTTGTGTTAATTTTGTATTGGTGGTTTTTGCGGAGGTTTCCGCTTTTCACTGTCCTCCCCGGAACTCGGCGGTGCCGTGTGGGGGAGTGGACAGTGGTATCTTTTGTTGTTCTTTTCCTTTGGCGGCGTGCCGCACATATATTTAGTTTTAGGGTAGTTAGTAGCCCCTAGCTTTCTGTTTGCTTTAGTTAGAGGTCCCCTTGTTATTATCCTGTCTCGGTTCACGCCTTGTCTCACTCTAAGACCTGGGGGCATCGGAGTTGGGCAGACCTAATCCGCCCTTCAAACGCGGCTGCCGTGGGCCCAAGAAACAATAGTCACTCAGGCGTGAACAGACCACACGGGTAAAACAATGGAGGTAGGGTGCTAGGGGCTATTCCCGTACCACCCCTTATTTCAGCCTCACGTCCTGGTGCTCTGGACTCACTACGCAACATCTCTCTAGTTCTGAGCATCAGGAACGTAACACTCAGACCATCTCTTCTGAATGATACTGAGGTGGAAGCAGACGTGGCCATGTCTTTTGCCACAGTCATGTCTGCATCTGTATGCTAATTATTTATTTATTAACAGTTTGTTATATAGCGCAGCATATTCCGTTGTGCTTTACAATTAGAACAACAGTAATAGATCAAACTGGGCAAAAACAGACAGACATAGAGGTAGGAAGGCCCTGCTCGCAAGCTTACAATCTATATTCTACCTCTGTTATTCAAATAACTTAGACGCCCACTTGCAGTGTCTTAGGAAGTGGATTTCCATCACTGCGTCTTTACACGCACCATCAGAACTTCACCAGCCCTACAGCAGGTGCAGCTTCTCTGTGCGAGTGTGGCCTCCTGTGTGTGCCGATGCGCATGTTTGAACAAAGCCGCTTTCAGCGACATTCCCACGACACACCCACATCGGCTTTGTGAGTGTCGATCTTTTCACTGTCGACCTATAATACCATAACTGATATAGTGATGGTAAATATGTGCACTTTTAAGGTTTGATACAGAGGGCACAGAATCTGAGATACATATTTGAGATAAAAAAAAGTTTTAATGTGTAATAAGAACATCTTGACGGGTGGGAGGTCACACAAATAAAAAATACGGTTGTAGGAGGGATAATGATGGTTGGCGGTTTTAGACAGGTGGTTCTGGGACTCATTGATATTGCATTAGTGCCGTAAGTAAGGGATGACATGATCCAGGTCAGACCTACACCTCAGCAATGTTTGTTCATAGTGAGCTAATCTGAGGATCCATAGTATATGAATTTTACAATTTAATTAATATGTTGTTAACCTCCTAGATCAGTCCAGTCCTCAAGTACCTGTACCCCGAAAAACAGGTCATGTTTTCTGTATCTCCTTAATCATGCAAAGGTGAGTTGATCTATTTTACTGGGGCAATCCTGAAAACATGACCTGTTGGTGGTACATGAAGTACTGGAGTTGAGAAACACTGTCCTAGATCTTCGCTCTTGCAAGAATTACCTTCGCAGAGAGCGCTGTCTCTGGTTGCAGCTGTGGGAGACCAGAGAGGAACAACCCTTTCAACGCTTAATGTAGACAAGTACATTACAAATTTTCTTTTATTTTATGTAAATAAAGTTTTCAAAAACAATTGTGTTGGGGCGTGGCCTAGCCGTGTAGTGGGGAAGACGTGTCCCTACAGTGGTCCCGCACCAGACCCGCTAACAGTGTTAATTTAGGCGTTTGTGGGGGGCTATAATCCCCCTACTGCTGCACCCACCTGTTCTAACACCCCCCCCCACCCCCGGTGCCTCCCCGGGCAGCGTTGGGGAGCCGGGGTTCACACTAGGTGAGCCCGCGGGCTGTGGCCTGCCCGCCCCCCCTAAGCCGGGACCTGGATTTTGGCACGGCACCCAACGGACATTCGGAGAAGGGGAGATTACCTTGCCGGGACGCCTGCCGCGCTTAAGCCGCCGAGCCTGCGGACATCAGAGACGAGGAGTCCACACCGCCGGGACGCCAGCCGCTCGCTGCAGCCGCGGCTCCCGCACCTCCTCCCGGCGTCTGTCCTGGGTACGAGGTGGGTCTCTGCTCCGGCTCCCTGCTCTGCGGCGGCCATCTTACTGCTCCCTTCACTGCAAAGGACCGCATCCACTTAGCCTGCTCTCCCTGCCCGCTACACCCGGCATCCACACCCGCTTGGCCTGATAACGGCACACAGTGCCCCCCTGCATCCACATACATTGCTGGGGATATTTGGGCTGTCGGAGTGCACTTCTTAGGCGCTGCTGCCATTTGCGCCCTTCACGTTTTGGCGGTCACTGGGTGCTCCCTGGGCTGCCCTGCTGTGCCTGCTGGCGTGCTGGTCACTGTGGACCTGGGTCCCCGTAACACCTTGCTCACTGGAGCTTTGGGAACAGCATTATCTGGATGGCAAGGCATATAGGTGATGTTAATGGTAACCTCTAGGCTGGAATTGATGTTGGAGCTCCCTCCTGTGGCTCTTCTAGCTCACTGCGTCGTCATTGCACCTTTATCATCTTAGCTACCTATACAGTCTGGCCCTGGGGCTGGCGGCTGCAATGGTCTCCGGATGAATAATACCCCATGGTCGGCCTGACCGCCCCATAACGCACCTGTGTCATTTCCCGCTCTCTACTCCACTGCTCCTTCCCCCTCAGTATTGCAACTTTACTGGAGAAGATAGACCTCTCCCTTGCCGGCGTTATGTCCCAAAGGAACAAGAAGGCTCCTCAGGCCTCCGCGAACTTCTTCAGCAGCAAGGCTAAGGGCCCCCAGAACATAGCACCCTCCCCGGAGTCTCCATCGTCCCCGCGTTCTTCGGAGATGGGTATTGATCCTCAAATACAGGCAGTGATGTCTGGCCTTTAGGACGGCGTGCAAACAGCCTTTAAACAAGAACTGTCCAAATCTGTTGCGGAATTCAAAATGGAGATTGCCTAGCTTGGAAATCACACAGATGCCTTGGAGACAAAGACGGATGACTTATGTCGATCGCATCAGCGTCTAGACCACGAGCTCTCGAGGCTCCATGCTGAAGTTGAGACCCTGAAGGAACACCAAGAGGACCAAGAGAATTGTTCCCGGCGCAATAACCTGCGCATACGTAATGTGGCGGAATCAGTCCAGAGTTCCACGTTGCCCTCCTTCTTGAAAGACCTTTTCCAGCATTTGGTCCCAGACTTAACTGATGACGACTGCCTCTTCGATAGGGCACACAGGGCCCTGCGGGCCAAACCCTCTACATCACAGCCCCCTCGGGACATCATAGCCCGCCTACATTATTACCGCTCGAAGGAAAAAATAATTGCTGCCGTCCGGGATTCCTCTGATATAGCCTTCCAGGGTATGCAATTGCAGATCTATCAAGACCTGGCGCCCTCGACCATTCAGAAACGACGGGACCTCCAACCGATTACTAGAATTTCAGATAAGGTACCGTTGGGGATTCCCCTTTCAGCTGCAGCTTTCTTTTAACGGCACTAATCATGCATTCAAGACCCTGGCACAAGGGCAGGAACTGCTTCGCAAGCTCGATCTTCTACCGGAATCATCGTACTCATCTGCCGACCCGTCTGCTTCGCCGAAGTCTCAACGGTCCCGTCCGCCTCAGCCGGACTGGACGAGAGTGTCTCGTCATAGGGGTGAAGATGATGCCCCTTCTTGATTTCCTGCCCTCTTTTCTTCTATAGGCGTTACTTTGCCATTGCATCAGTTTGCTGGAGGTCCCCCCTGGACTGGACTGACTGTCCCTAGTTCTCTGGACCCCCTTTGTCTCTTTATGTATGTTGATTTGATATTATGCTCTTAATGTTTTGTACTCAATGCAAACAGTTTCTTTGGGTACTGCGGGTCCCTCGCGGTGCTGGTTGACCTGGTCCCTGCTCCGCGGACCTCCTTAGTCTATTCCACGCACTTACTATGTTAGTTCTTTAGATGTTCCATTTGCTATGTCTCCTATAATACACTCTGCCCTCATGTTTATGGTCACAAGATAACCGGCCATTTTGTGGTTTGGTCCGATGATGCTTAACCTACTGTATGGACCATACGCTGTTGCTATATTATTTCCTTTGATGTTCCCCTTCCCTCTCCTTCCTTCCCAATTCTCTCCCCCCCCCCCCTCCTTTTTTTTTTCCCCCTCTCTCCCCGTCCTTCACTCCCTGACACAGGTTTTATCTTTGCGATCCACAAAGAAATATAAGCAGGCGCTAGTGTACTGGCTATGAGACAATGATAATATTAATACTGACTGCAGCTTCACTTATTCGAGGTGCTGAGCCTCAAAAAACACCAAAATTATAATAAAAACCACAAAGAGAAGCGCTGTCACTAAAAGTATTAATATATTTTATTAAAATGACCTTAATCACATTATTAAGAATTATGAGAAAACCTAAACATCCTGTGACTTTAAGAAATACTTTGGCAGCAAAACATCAATCATTTAAAAATGTAGCAATTCGTATTCCTCACGGAGGACCTCCTTTGGAACAATGTATCAATATATCCTCTAAGCGATATATAATAACTCTTATAGTTAAAAGGAATTCCTTAAGATAAGCTCCACGCGTGGGCTAATTGAAACACTTGAGACCATATATTGGTTGAGGGTTTGAGAGTTCATCCGTGGTGTATATAGGAATTATTCACATTGATGTTATCCGCTCAATTATTTGTGAGATCCCTATTAGCCCTTAGTTCCCAATAATGCCGTCCAGAATTGACAAGCTATTCTTAGGAAGCTTATAGTAGCACAATAACAGATTAAGCATACACCGCTATTTGGAAGTCTGTTATTTTGCTTATCCCAGCTTATGCAGTATGACAACAGTTACTTTATGTCCATAGGGCGCCGGCTGCCCACTCTTGGACACTGCAATAAGATGAACAGGGCTTGTAGGTGATAATAGATGGAACGCTCACAGTCTCATTCAGAGCGGCATGAACATTCAAAGACTATAACGCTCTCTCACCACTTTCCATAAGGCTTCGTCAGGAGCGTGCTGTTGGCTGTCATGAGCTGAAGCTCCGTTTGGTGCGGTCAGCCAAGTGCCGAGCAAGTGCCGGGTGAAACGCTGAGCGGCGGAGGCCGTCAGGGACGTGCTGCTGGAATCGGTCTCTGTTTGTAGTGGTCAGCAGGATGCCAGTGTAACCGGACGGGATGCTTGACGCGTTTCTCAGCCTCAATCCTGGGGCTGTTTCCTCAGAAGTACCGCCTCTAAAGCCCTTGGGCTCCTTTATACTCCTCTGCTCCTTGATTATCAATACACCTGTCTGTTAGTAATCACTTGAAATCAAATGGAGCTCAGCTGCAATCATTTCATTTGATCTGTTAATAACTTGCAGACTCCTATCTAAGTAGTGACAAACAGAAAATCCATTATCTACATATATCTTTGCGATGTATGATTTCTTTGGCCTAGGCCACTTTGTTCTCAGTCAGGCCGCACAGCCTGATATGGTTGTTCGTGCCACTACCCCCACGCTCCCTGCTTTGATTACGTTATCGACTATATTTTTCTTTTGTTTGGCGGTCCTGTTACGGGCCCCTTCGCTACAGGGTTCCGGCCCGAATGGCTTTCTTTCTTCTCTTCTTGCTCTTCTTTACTGTCCTTCTGTGGCCCTCTTTTCCTTTTCCCTTTCCCCCCCTGGTCCTTGTGGTGGGTTCTGGATATCCACTCCATTTGCCTTTATTTTTTTATGGGTTGTTGGGACCCGGGAGGCCTTTGCTTTTGTACCCCCTTTTCCTTGGCTCTCAATGAGATGTTGTTACCTAGGTCATCATGCCCCTAAAGATATTGTCCATTAATGTAAATGGCCTTAACTCCCCCCAAAAAACGGACGGTGCTCTTGGGCGCCTGTAGACGTGAGAAAGCTGACGTAGTTTTTCTTCAAGAAACTCACCTCACGGGCTCCCACACGCAACTCCGCGGTAGGCAATTTACAGAAACTTTCTTTGCTTCGGCGGATTGTAAAAAACGGGGGGAAGCAATTTTAATTAATCGTCACATTCCATTTATACATAGCAAAACTGTGGCGGATCCAGACGGTCGGTACTTGATGGTTGTTGGTACCCTCCGTTCTGAAATCCTGACACTTATTTCGGTATATGCTCCTAACCAGAATCAACCTCAGTTCTTCCACTCCCTTTTCCGTCACATTGGCAAGATTGCACAGGGCCACATTGTATTGGGTGGGGACTTTAACACTGTTCTTGACCCTATCTTAGATAGGACTGGTCCCCCTCTCGCCTCTAGAGCTTCGCACACGCTTGCAGCCTCTCTTAAGTTTCATGATCTACGAGACTTGTGGCGTCTCTGCCACTCTGTAGCCAGAGACTATACCCACTACTCAGCCCCGCATCGGCACTACACCCAATTGCTTCTAGAATTACTGACGCGGGAATAACCCCTTTCACTTGCACTGACCATTCCAGCGTATATGTTCTCTTGGATCTATACCACTCCGCCCACGTGGTTCGCAAATGGCGATTCGATGAATCCCTGCTGCTTAACCCGTCAGTCTCATCAGATATACAAATGGCGATAGAACAATATTTTACTGAAAATACCACACCTGATGTCTCTGCTAGTATAATTTGGGAGGCTCATAAGGCCACCTTGAGGGGTCTCCTGATGGCACAGACCTCTTCGCTCCGCAAGAAGGCGACGCAGGAGATACACGTGTTAGAATCTCAAATAGCTACCCTAACCACCCAGCATAAACTAAATCCCCGCCCCACTTTACTTGCGCAAATCACTAATTTACAAGGCCAACTAAACGCACTTTTGTCCCGTCGTGCGGCTCTCATTTTGCGAAAGTTAAATCAGAAATTCTACGACAAGGCGGACAAATCAGATTCCCTGCTGGCGAATAAATTGCGACATAAACGGGTGAATGGCACAATCGATAAACTGTATTCCCGGACTCTGGGTGAACTTACCTACGACCCTAAATTAATGGTTGAAGAATTTAGAGATTACTATAGCTCTCTTTATAACTTGCCGACCCCGACACATTCCCCTTCCCTCGATCCGGAGAGGTTACGTCATTACCTGTCCTCGACCCCCCTACCAAGCATCTCAGCGGCTCAACTAGACACACTGAATCAGGATATCTCAGTAGAGGAGACGTTGAAATCCATGCGGTCCTCAGCCGCCCCCGGCCCAGACGGTTTCACGGCACACTATTATAAACACTTTGCCAAAGTACTAGCCCCTCACCTTACCGCCCTCAGATTTTGGGAGGTGCTTCCTTTGCTCCGGCAACTACTCAAGCTGATATTGTGGTGATCCCTAAGCCTGAAAGAGACCCCACCTAGTGCGGCAATTACAGGCCCATCTCATTGCTCAATGTCGATTTGAAAATTTACGCTAAAATCTTAGCCTTGAGATTGGCCCCCCTCCTCTCTGTACTGGTACATCCCGATCAGGTAGGATTTATCCCAGGCCGACAGGCCTCCGATAACACCAGAAGGGCCATTGATATTATCCATTCTATCCATCAACAAAAGTCCTCTTCCCTGTTACTAGCCCTGGACGCGGAGAAGGCGTTTGATCACATTTCGTGGCCTTTCGCTTTCTCTGTTCTCCAACGCATGGGCTTTTCGGGTAAGTTTTATGATGGTGTCTCGGCATTGTATCGCAACTCCTCTGCGCGGGTCTCTGTCAATGGGGTCACATCTTCATGTTTTGAGATACTTAATGGTACCAGACAAGGGTGCCCGCTCTCGCCCTTGATTTTTGCTCTCGTCATGGAGCCTTTAGCGGCCAGGGTTCGTCTTAACTCAAATATTACAGGGATTCTAGTTGGCCACACGGAACATAAAATTGCACTTTATGCTGACGATGTATTAGTTTCTCTCTCAAACCCGACATCGTCACTCTCTCCTCTCCTCTCTGAGATTGACCTCTACTCGCAGCACTCGGGATATAAGATTAACGCCACTAAAACAGAAGTACTCGACTTTTACATTACTCCCGCGTCTAGGTTACAACTTGAATCAATATTCCCATTTTCTTGGCATACCCGAAAACTCAAATACCTCGGTATTTACTTAACCCACAGACATCATCAACTTTTTCAAGCAAACTTTCCACGTCTTCTGGATCGGATTCGCTCGGACTTCCAAGCTTGGTCCTCCTATTTCATTTCATGGATCGGACGGGCCAACTCTGTAAAGATGAATATTCTTCCGAGACTTATTTATCTTTTCCAGACGCTCCCGATCTATGTCCCCCCCTATGTCTTTAAATTCCTGCAGCATCAAACTTCCCATTTTGTTTCGGCCAATAAACACCCTAAAATTAAACTTTCGCTGTTACAACGGCCTTCCTGGGGTGGAGTCTTAGGCATACCCAATTTTAAATACTATTATCATGCAGCTCAGATGGCATCCTGTGTTCAGTGGTGTGGCTCGGGGGCGGACAAGGTATGGATAGCTATCGAGGCTGGCGAGTTGGGACTCTCCACACTCTCTTCTCTTTTGTGGCTTCCGAGAGCTGCCCGCCCTCGTGCCACCTTATCTCACCCAGTGGTGGCCCGCTCTTTATACATTTGGGACCTTGTTGTGAGAAAGCATCATTTGGCCCCTAACCCATCCCCCCTCATACCCCTGTAACATAACCCTGCCTTCCCTCCGGGAATGGTTAAATCTGCTTTCTCACTCTGGAAACAGGAAAATATTGCCTTTCTTAACGACATTGGGGGTCATTCCGAGTTGTTCGCTCGCAAGCTGCTTTTAGCAGCATTGCACACGCTAAGCCGCCACCTACTGGGAGTGAATCTTAGCTTCTTAAAATTGCGAACGAAAGATTTGCATTATTGCGAAAATACATCTCTGTGCAGTTTCTGAGTAGCTCGAGACTTACTCGGCATCTGCGATCAGTTCAGTGCTTGTCGTTCCTGGTTTGACGTCACAAACACACCCAGCGTTCGCCCAGACACTCCTCCGTTTCTCCAGCCACTCCCGCGTTTTTCCCAGAAACGGTAGCGTTTTTTCCCACACACCCATAAAACGGCCTGTTTCCGCCCAGAAACACCCACTTCCTGTCAATCACATTGCGATCACCAGAACGAAGAAAAAACCGTGAGTAAAATTGCTAACTGCATAGCAAATTTTCTTGGCGCAGTCGCAGTGCGGACATTGCGCATGCGCACTAAGCGGAAAATCACTGCGATGCGAAAAAATTTACCGAGCGAACAACTCGGAATGACCACCCTTGCCTCTAGTACACCCTTTCCTACGTTTAGCCAAATTCAGACACAATACTCTCTCCCCCATAGTGAATTTTTTCGCTACCTCTAACTTAGACACTTTTATTCCGGGGTTCATACCACTCTCTCCTCTAGGCCTCTCACCACTCTTGAAAATATATGCATGCGACGCTCTTATATCAGATCTCTATGCTTTGCTACTGCAGGGCTCTGCTAGTCCCAGAGATCACAGAGAATTGGCCTGGGAGAGGGATGAGGAGGAGTGGAGTGAAATATGGAGTAATGCGTCCTCTAGCTCTATCTGTGTTAGGATTAAGGAAAATGTGTATAAACTGTTATATCGTTGGTACTACGTACCCTCTCGTTTAAAGGCGATGTACCCTGATGTTACAGACGGCTGCTGGAGGGGTTGCGCTTCTGAGGGAACGTACATGCATATTTGGTGGACTTGCCCGAAACTCGTACCTTTATGGAAGGAAGTAGTCCGACTTCTTTCGCTCCTATTCTCTACCCCAATCCCCTTGGACCCTAAAAACTTTCTACTGCCTTTAGACCTCCTGACTTTAACTAAACATCACAATAAGTTATTACGTCATGTGGCTACTGCCACAACATGTCAAATTGCAAAGGCCTGGAGGTTGCCCTCCCCACCATCCCTACAATCCGTTGTTGCATATATTTGGTACGTTTATAAAATGGAATATATGACCAGTGTCATTAGACAATCCCCCAGGGCGTTCGATAAGGTTTGGGCACCCTGGCTCATTTCTCAAAATGCCCCCTCCCCATTTTGTAGCTAATTATGCTACGCACCCTCTTTCTTGTGTTTCTTGGGTGGGTTGTCCAGGACCAATTAAAATTATTTATGGTCAATGTAACAGGCAAAACCAGTGCATGTGGCTGCCAATCATAAAATATGTGGACAAACAGAAGTGAATCCTGTCCCTCACCACATAACTGAACCTAAGGATGACATATAAACACAGTTTACTTAATATGTTTGTCTGAATTTCTCTAAACTTTTGGCCTACGGGCGCGGTGAAAAAGATTCTGATACTCTAGGGTGCCGGGACTCCAAAAAGTTTAGAAACCACAGGGCAGCACACAAAAGCAGCCAGTATATACCCCGCACAGAGAAAATATAAATGTATTTGCTTCCCTTGCAACATGGTTTGTTCCAGACACAATGTTATTGTTTTTTTTTGCCATACTTACAAACATGATTCAGGCCCACAGTCCCTGCTGAGGGACTTTTTGAACTCCCTATATTTATGAAATGCAGAGTTTTTTGAATATACTGTAGATTCAGATATTTATTTTTGTTCGCTTTGTTGATGTGATGCTACTCTGCCAGCACCCACTCACCAATAAGCAGGTTATGAGACTACTCTTAGTGCTAACTTTAGAAAAATATTAGTAACCTCGGAAAGTCCCTTTGAATTTTTTTTTTTAAAAATGACCAATCTGGAAATGAAAAAAACAAACAACAAATGTTTGCTCCACATCATTACATTGTATGTGAAAAGAAATTGCTTTTATTTGCATAATCTTTATATCATGGACAGTAAGTTTGATGTACAATTCAATTATATCCTTCCCTCCATACATATTGAACGTAAAAACTGTTAAAAGTGGTCAACAATTACGTTTGTGAATGCCTGGAAAAAACAGAGAACGTTTGTTTTTTTTGTTTTTTAAACCAGCATGCATATTAAGGAGATTACATTATTTAGGGGGATATCCTATTGCTGGTAGTAGTTTACTGCACAGCAAAAACGGACTAATATCGCAATTTTAGCCAAATGTTATCATCGGGCTATCCTATTGTAGTCCGTTTTTGCTGTGCAGTAAACTAACCGTCATCGGCCGAAAAACACATGGGATCCGGGATAAGTTCCCAGACCCATGTGTTATCGGCGCAAAAATTGGTCTCCTGGGGCATCTTATCAGGGATTATGATTTTGCGGGGGTGTGGTTCAGTGTCTACGTCGACCACTATTGGTCGACAGTAACTAAATTGACACCTAAAATAGGTCAACACAAGCATTAGGTCGACAGGACAAATTAGTTTTTTATTTATGTTTTGGTGTTGTTTTTTTCGTACAGTGACCAGGAACCCAAATTAGTGCACCGTGTCCCCTCGCATGGCTCGCTTTGCTTGCCGTGTTTCAGACAAGGTGACTCGCTCCGCTCCCGCAGTGCTCAGCACAGGATACCGTTCCCAATTATCGCCAAGTATGAAAAAAAAATTAAAACAAAAAATAAAACCTTATGTCGACCTAGTAACCATGTCGACCTAATGCATGTTGACCTAAGTGTGGTCGACCTAGAGATTGGATACAGTTTTTGCGTGCCTGAACTACCCAAAGCATAATCCCCAATAAGTGCTGGACTCAGGGGCATCAGCACGCCACATCACAGCTAATAGGATAGCCCCCAGTGAATCTATTAGCAGCGCTAAATTACCGCTGCTAATGGGAAATCCCCCATAGAGTTTGATTCACAAATTATTTATTGTCACATTTTACTATTATTTTATAACTGGAAGCAGAATGATAAGCTGCTTCTGAGGCAGAAAATATCCATAATGACAAGAATTCCTTATTGTAGTGGCCCCCATTCCGCTAATATGCACATGTGGCAACTTGGAGTTTGAGGTCATTCTGAGTCGCATGAAAAGTGGCTGCAGTTGCAGACGCTGTTGAAGTCTGGCTTACATCCTTATATGTGGGGTCCGTGCATCTGCAGATGGAGGGCAGTGCCACACACTGATATTATCCCTGATGTCCATCAGAAATAGGCTTTCCTTGCCTCAACGTATAACTCAGCCTCACACGGAGCATTACATACACACCCATTATATATATAAAAAATGCAACGGTTCCATGCACTCGCATTGTCGCCACCTCCAAATGGTCAATTGCATAGAAAGACCGATCCAGACAAGTTTCGTCCAGCTCATAATAGGAATGACATATGCAAAAATGTGTAAATTCATATCTGCGAATTTGATGTATGCAAAACCTCACCACTTGTGCCTATGCACAGAGATCCATTCCACTCAGTATTAGACCCTATGTGTGAAACTATAAGATTGGTTGAGCTTAGAGTCCCACCGCTAAAAACAAAAATATATTATTGTTATTACTACTACTCCTCCTATTACAACTTATTTATTATTATTATTATTATTATTATTATTATTATTAAGAACTAGTTACCTTTGAAAATGATGGAACAACATAACAGTAATGTCAGCGCCGACGGCTGTGCGCAACACTTGAATTGCTCCGTTGAGCGCCATTAAGTGGCCGCCGGCGTGCAAAACACTGAAATTCCCCACTTGAATTGTCTATCTATCTATCTATCTATCTATCTATCTATCTATCTATCTATCTATCTATCTATCTAACTATCAGTATATATAATAGATTTATGATAGAAAAGTTATTATATTACCCCAGCCTCATCCTGAAAATAATCTCTCTTTTGTGGAGTTGAACAATAGATCAATAAAATGTTTTAATAAAAAATCAGTTTTGAAAAAAATATTGCAGTAATATATTTTTTTCCAGCTTCTCTATAATAATTACATTTTGAGGTGATTTTAACAGATCAGCTATAGGGGGGAATGTAGTATGGTGTGAGAATCAGAAAGTGAGAGATTTTGGGAGAGTTTTTCTATTTTTTTAAAGTGGCAATCATTTACATTGCAAAATCAGCCTTGTTTTTCCATGTAAATGATTGCCACTTTAAGAAAAACCAGGAGAACTCTCCCAAAATCTCTCACTGTCTGGTTTTCACATACTTTTACATTTCCCCCCCAGATATAGGGCCAAATGTAATAGAGTGAGAATTTCAAAAAGTGAGAGATTTGGTAAGGTTTTGCAGTTGTTTTTTTTTAAAGTGGCAATCATTTACACAGCAAGATCAACCTGGTTTTGCAGTGTAAATGATTGCCACTTTAAAAAAAAAAAACTTTACCAAATCTCTCACTTTCTGAAACTCTCACTCTATTACATTTGGCCCATAGTGTCTTTACTTGTACAAGTGCTACCATAAAACTCGGTAAATAGGCTCACCCATGCAAAGGGATATCACTAAAGGGGTTAAATTCCCCACCAGAATAAGAGCTAAGTAGCAGGGGTGCTGAGAGGTGGAACATCCCAGAGCTACCAAAGAGGGCCTCCCCTTCTCCCAATTTTTTAGAGCACATTGGATTTCTGATCATTTAGAGGCAACAGTAAGAGAAATAGATTTAATGATCCGACAATTTTTGTCTAGGGGGAATAAATATGACCAGTTGCATACAGCATTCATTGGGCGGCACACATACGTCTTGCAAATGAACACAGGATCCTGATATGTGGACGGGATCCTGTGTTCATTTGCAAGATGTATGAGTGTCGCCCAACGAATGCTATATATATATATATATATATATATATTCACTCCTTTTTGTTCGGCACTACCAGTCGAAGACGTATGGCCCAGGTGCTCCCCCAGGCAAGCAAACCACAAATAGAGATCAATAAGCAGGTGGCACTCACGGGTCTTTTCAATAATCAATGGTCACGTCATCAACGTTTCGATTTTATTCCAAAATCGTCATCAGGATCATACATGTATGCTCCTGATGACGATTTTGGAATAAAATTGAAACGTTGATGACATGACCATTGATTATTGAAAAGACCCGTGAGTGCCACCTGCTTATTGATCTATCTATATATATATAAAGCTGGATATGGATCGGCACTCCTACTAAACGTCCAGAGGTGCACCGGTGCCTTCTCACTAACAATGGGTAAGCAGAAACGAAGAAACACCTTGACAGATGGGCCTGCGTGCCCCGAAACGTTGGATTTCATGGTGTGATGTTAATACACTTTTTCGCCTGCTTAAGACGCTGAGTGCCGCTCTTTTCTTCGTTTCTGCTATATACACTGCTCAAAAAAATAAAGGGAACACTAAAATAACACATCCTAGATCTGAATGAATTAAATATTCTTATTAAATACTTTGTTCTTTACATAGTTGAATGTGCTGACAACAAAATCACACAAAAATTGTCAATGGAAATCAAATTTATTAACCCATGGAGGTCTGGATTTGGAGTCACCCTCAAAATTAAAGTGGAAAAACACACTACAGGCTGATCCAACTTTGATGTAATGTCCTTAAAACAAGTCAAAATGAGGCTCAGTAGTGTGTGTGGCCTCCATGCACAGGAGCTACCCCTGTAAGCTACCACTGTGATGTAGTAATGGGTCTCTGCTACCTCTGTTATCTGTCATGATGATGTAATAATGGGTCTACGTACAGTAAATGCTGGGAACTCACCATCTCGCACTCAGACACAACTTTGGCTCATTACAGTCAGGGCCGTCTTTTCGTATGGGCTCAGTGGGCTCTTGCCCAAGGGCCCCAGGAGTATAAGGGCCCTATGCTCATAGCTGAGGGTCTCCTCTTTCCAGGGGTACCAGATTTTTGAAAATCGGCCCTAGGGAACCGGAGATATCTGACTTGAAAGCACTGGTTCCCATCCAAGCCTGTTAATTGCTTTTCCCAGCTTGATATCTCGGGTTCTGTCTGACTTAAAGTATGTCTGAGGGTATAAGCCAAAAGCTGAGACTCTTCCCTTTTGGTGGACACTGGCAGCTTGTCTCTACTATGCCCAGAACCAGAGATATCAGCCTTCAAGCAGCTGGTCCCTGCTCCAGCTCCACACGCCTTAGATTTTCATTGGTGAATTGCTTGGGTTCCTGAAATCTGATCCCCAAGTCCCCAGAACCTTCTGATAGGTGGAACTCTCTAGTTTTTTTTAATCCAATTCAAAGCTAAGAAATATATTTTCAGGAACTTGAGATATCTGCAGTCAAGCAAGCTGCCCTCCCACTGGACAATGATAAATATTAAGGCCACTCCACTATCCACCCCTCCCCTACGTATTAAACACCCCCTACCACCCTGGAAGTCATGTACCAGGGCTTCTTCATTCATCCCAATGCCCCCTTCTACAGTTTAGCCCCTTCTGTGCAGTAACGGAGTAATTAGCAGAAATTACTGTTCCAGGACCTACATGCAGAGTGGAAGATAGAACACCCCCTACCGCCCGCGGGACATCAAAGCTGCCGCTGATAGCACCCCCCACCCCTACCGCTGGAGGATAGGTAGGGGGCCCAGTGCATTGCTGTGCCCAGGGGCCTACACTGCTGTTAAGACGGCCCTGATTACAGTCTATAACTGTACTGATCGTTGTGTGCGTTTACAGAGATGTTGGTGTTTCTACCTCTCTTATTTATCATATTTGGGCTCAAATGTGCAAAAAGTCAGCTGTTTGGGCGGCCAAACAGCACTTTTCCCCATCGCGATAATTTGTTTAGTTGGATTTTGCAGCTTTACCCGACTACACCCTAATTGGGCACGAAAATTGAAGGGCGTCCAAAACAGTTGAACTGTAATAAATAATTGGCACCCATTAATTTATCGTGGTTTTAAACACAATTGAATCACCCCCCAAGAATTTCACAAAAATGTACAATTGAGGGCAACTGTAGATTTTTCTAGACTCAAGTATAAGTCTAATAGCACGTGACCCCTCTTCATGGTGGATACTAGTATAGAGACTAGTGACGTCTAATGAGCAGAGCCAGGTATCTGTAGATAATTCGCCAAGATTGTTGAGTTTCAAAAGTAAGGGATGTACAGTAGTATCTTGTAAATTCTGCCTGCATACAAACTTGCAAAACATGATCCAAAAATGTTGCCACAGGGCTGAAGAGAGACCCCCAGGTCAAAATAATCAGTCTCCTGGGTGGTTTAGTCAGACTTTTATGAATTTTTGGTGAACAATACAAGATCAGGACTTGAGGAAAGTCTGTTTTAAGATATTTAACAGTTTCAGAAGGTTAATAATGTGCTCTAAAGCAGAAAAAACAGTTTTGGAACTGAACTGAACCTTTTGGACACTAATTGGTATTGTAATATAGGCTGTGTTTAGATATAATTTCTTTGTGGCACTTGGTTGGTGGTGCTCCCAGATAACTAGTCAGAATAGACTATACAAGAGAGGGTTTTTACAGAGACGTAAATGAAAGAGACTATGGGGCTGATTCAGACCTGATCGGTGCTGTGCGTTTTCGCACAGCAGCGATCAGGTTTGAAGTTCGCATGCGCTGGAGCCACAGTGTGCCGGCGCATGGCAGACAGCCAACGACTGTCGTAGCCCTGTGATCGCCTCTGCCTGATTGAAAGGCAGAGGCGGTCGCTGGGTGGAAGGGGGCGGTCCGGAGGCGTTTAGCCGCCATTTAGGGGGAGCAGTCTGGGCAACGCAGGCATGCCCGGACTATGCGGGGAGTGGGCCGCGGCAGCTGCGTGACGTCACCCGCAGAAGCTGCGACCTGGGCAGCGACGATTAGCTCCCTTCCAGCGCGCAGGAGCTGCGCTGGCTGGGCGCTACTCCTGAAGTACAAAAGCATAGCAGCGCTGCACAATCATTCGCAGCCCTGCTATGCAGAAATACACTCCCCCATAGGCGGC
The DNA here is from genome assembly GCF_028390025.1 of Pseudophryne corroboree. NCBI lineage: Eukaryota > Metazoa > Chordata > Amphibia > Anura > Myobatrachidae > Pseudophryne > Pseudophryne corroboree. The sequence continues at coordinate 752,563,111 of NC_086447.1, forward strand.
GTCGAGTTGATCGCACGGGCAGCAAAAAGTTGCTACGTGCGATCAACTCGGAATGACCCCCAAGGTTTTGCCCAACTGCTAACAAATTTGCTGCTACAATCAGGTCTCAGTTACCCCCTATATGCCTTTTCTGGGGCACACTTATAAATTCATTAGTTTAAAAATTAGCTTTTAATTAATTTATTTTAAAATCCTAGGCTTTGTGCGACATGTAAAAATTAATATTGAAATAAATAGTCAAACTACTATATAAAAGTGAAAATTTGTTGTTCTGTCTGTCTTTCTATACAAATCCACAGTTTACAAGCGAAGATCGTGAAATTTGGCATACGAGGGTATTAAAGCATGGCGGAGGCAACTAAAAAAATTAGAAATCCCTAGCACCCCTAGGGGGCGGGACAGCTGCACAGAGTATATCAGGAGACAGCATAACCCCCGGAATTGCTGGACCCATGTCTTCCAAACTTGGTACACATATGCCTTACAATCTAGGAACAAACACTGTGGGAGGAAGATACCCATAGCACCCCTAGGTGTGGGACAGCAGCACAGAGTATTTCAGGAGACAACATAACTCCCAAATGCCTGGACCAATTTACAACAAACTTGGTACACATATGACTTACAAGCTGGAAACAAACACTGTGGGGGTAAGACATCCCTAGCACCCCTAGGGGCGAGGCAGCAGCACAGAGTTTTTCAGCAGACAGCATAACTCTGGAATTACTGGAGCAATGTACACCAAACTTGCTACACAAATGACTTACACTCTGGGAACAAACACTGTGAGGGTAACACACCACTAGCACCCCTAGGGGTGGGCCACCAGCACAGACTATATCAGGACATGCATGATATGTCAGTGATGACAGGACTGCATGTGACAGGGCCAATGACATGATGTGAGCAGGGGAATGCAGGTAGCACAAACCCACACACAGAGAGTTATATAGTGGAAGTAGTACGGTCCCCCAGCAGCACAGAGTATATCAGGAGATACATAATGTGCTGCGCTATATAAGAAACTGTAAAAAGATCGATAATTTTTCATGGGCACTGACAAGATGTGAGGAGGGGAATGGAGGCAGCAGAAAGCCACCGACTGAGAGTTGTATAGTAGGAAGAGCAGGGTCCCTTGGGGGACCAAAAATGGGTCCGGCCACAACACAAAGTGTGTCAGGGAAGCAAGATATGCCTATATACTAGATCTCCAACCAACGTAAATATACGAACTATCATTTTAATTTACCATCCTCATCCCGTAGCGAAACACGGGTATTCAGCTATCTACAATGTTTTTCATACTGTGTGTTTAATATTTACATTTATTTTTGTAAAAAGACATTCTTAAATTCCCAGGCAATGCCGGGTACTCCAGCTAGTCTACCATAAAATTACTTGTGAGATAGAAAAAATATGAAAAATGGGTATCCGGAGACAAAGTTCCCATAAATGTATGTACCAATAGAATATATTGGGAAATATGGTCGCTCTATTCACCACCTTATGAATTTCTATTATGTATAAAAAAAATAATTTAAAAAAATGTTGGAGTTTGTATGTACTCCCTTTTTTATTTTGTCACTTCAACTGAGTGTTTTCCATAGGATATTAGTGGCACACCACCAATCAGTCATGTGGATGACACATCACCCTATATATAGTAAACAAAGCAACCCCTATCAAAGACAGGCTCGGTATATATCCTTCAAAAGAGCATGTATTCCATATGTCCTAACAAACAGTAGCATGAGATCAGAGAGTGTATTACATTTGCCTTGGATATAGCATAAATGGTACACTCACATTCAATCCTAATCTCCATAACTTGATATTAAACGGAAACCTAATTCCACTAGGAATAAATGTCAAAAAGAGTGAAAAGCATATGATCTAAGAAGATTCATACAATTTATGCAGTATAAACTCTGCAGCCATATAGGAAAATTTACCAATAAAGTCTGGCTACAATAATTCGCTTAGAAGCAGAATTCCACATTCAATAAGAGACAGCATAAATAGTGTGGTTGTATCAATTCACTAAGGCAGTGGTTCCCAAACTTTTTGGAATCACGGCACCCTAGAGTATCAGAATTTTATTCACGGCACCCCTAGGCCAAAAATTTCTTAGCAAGAAATTTTGAAATAAATATTAAATCAAAAATCGTGTTTATATGTCATCTTTAGGTTCCATTATGTGGTGAGGAACAAGATTTGCTTCTGTTTGTCCACATATTTTATGATTGGCACTGAGTCACCACCAGCACTGGTTTTGCCCATTACATTGACCAGAAATAATTTTGATTGATCCTGGACAACCAATCCAAGGCACCCCTGCAAGTGTTCTGAGGCACCCAGCTTGGGAACCACTGCACTAAGGGACATATTCCATATTCAATAAGATGCAGCATAGATGGTGTAGTTGTATCAATTCACTGAGAAACATATTCCACTGTCCATGGAACATAACACAAGCAATGCAGTTGTACGTCTGTAACCAGTTGTCAATATAAGCATTGATTCACTGAGAATACATTCCACAGTCAATTAAATTATGTGTTCACAATAGTACAGCTAATGTATTTGGAAAAAAGACAGTGGAAACCAGAATATATGGGGGTAATGAGTCTTCTGCTGTCCTGTATCTGTTTTCACATTGAATACAGGATGAGAGAGACACCAAATACCTCCACTCTGATTTGAAAATAAAGAGAGGAGCTTGCTTCTGCTTTTTCTAATGTTGTACATGGAACCCTGATGATGTTAATGCAGTGCAGGGTATCCCGGCTGCTGAAATGAGAGAGCCCGTTCCTATATGAAAGAAGAAAGGTGATGAGATGGAGATTTGAGAATACTTCACATGGTTGCTTTTATCTCTGTGCTGGGTAATAGCGCCATGTCTCCTCCATTAAGGGGTTACTGGAGCGTGGTGAGGAGTGGAGCGACCCCCGGCGTCTGTAACTCCGATGACAGGAAGTCGGGCCCGGACCGGAACCGGAAGTGATGTACATTTTGCTAGTTGAAGCTTGACCACTGTCATCTAGTAACGCATCTCCTAGCTTGAGGTTTTATGTATTGCGACAGCCATTTTGGCAGTGATTCCTACATATTTTGCAAACTAAAATCCTAGCCTTATTTATCACTCCTCTAGTGTTCATTTTAGCACTAATGCAAATATAAGCTGTCATAGCTAATAGATTTCCTCATATACAGTATTAGTAATAATGAGTTGTTCTGATTGGACTAGGATGGTCATTCCGAGTTGATCGCTCGCTAGCAGTTTTTAGCAGCCGTGCAAACGCTATGCTGCCTCCCACTGGGAGTGTATTTTAGCTTAGCAGAAGTGCGAACGAAAGGATCGCAGAGCGGCTACAAAATAATTTTGTGCAGTTTCTGAGTAGCTTCAGACCTACTCAGCACTTGCAATCACTTCAGACTTTTCAGTTCCTGTTTTGACGTCACAAACACTCCCTTCGTTCGCCAAGTCACGCCTGCGTTTTCCTTGGAACGCCTGCGTTTTTCCGCACCCTCCCTGAAAACGGTCAGTTGACACCCAGAAACGGCCACTTCATGTCAATCACTCTGCGGCCAGCAGTGCGACTGAAAAGCTTCACTAGACCCTGTGTGGAACTGCATCGTTCATTGTAATAGTACGTCGCGCGTGCGCATTGGCCACATACGCATGCGCAGAAGTGCTGTTTTTTAGCCTCATCGCTGCGCAGCAACTTAATGCAGCTAGCGAACAACTCGGAATGACCCCCTATGTTACATGTTATTATTTTACAAATTGACTATGAATTAAAGAGAAAAATAAATTTTTAACGTTTTTTTATCTATTAACTATTTTAATCTGTATTCCATCTGAACGTTAGAAAAGCTTCTCATATCCGTCACATATTACTGTATACATATCGTGCAGAATTGAGCTATTGGTGATTATCCATAGAACCATATATGCCGAAAAAGAGGTATAAGTATCATACAGAATTAAGCTACTGGCAGTTATTCATAAAGCTACTGGTAGTTATCCATAGAATCATATATGCCGAAGAGAGGAGCCTGATCCACGATCTTATCAAGTTCATCCTTGTATGCTTTGGTCAGATCGTTTGATAACTTAGGACTACATTTACTAAAGTGCAAGTTTAAAAAAGGTGGAGATGTTGCCCATAGCAACCAGATTCTAGCTATTATCTTCTAGAAGGTGCTAGATAAATCATAAGTATGATCTGATTAGTTGCTATTGGCAACACCTCCACTTCTATAAATCTGCACCTTAGTAAATATACCCCGTAGTGTAGACATCCAAATTAGACATTTGATTGTAAATCTCTGCTTTGTAGTCTTCTACAGTCAAAATAACAATGCCACCACCTTTACTGAGGAGGACAATGACAACATCATTATAAGATCTCAATTTCTTAAGTGATGTCCACTCATCTTTAAATAAAAGTATTTTTATTAACAGATGCAAACGAAAAGAACATCCATCATAACATACAGTAAATATATAGACACACACAACCTCAGAAATCCTGTGGGCACCATACAAGATAACAAAAAATAATTAGCCCGTAAATAGTAAGGGTTACCAAACACTAGTGTGATGGTTAAGAGAACTGAATCTATAAAAAAAAGACATAGATACATACAATTTTTCTAGAAGGATAAAAAAAACAACAGTAACACAGAGGAGCCAGGTAACTGCATGTAAACGTTTCAGGTAATTATTGATTAGTCCTGAACAGGGCCAGATTAACAATGGGGTGGATGGAGCTCAAGCTCCAGGCCTCCACACAAAAATACACCCATCACCATGGCAGCATGATGATCCCTAGCCAATGGCTGGCCACATGGTCGTCCATAAATCATAACTATTAAGATTGCATTTCTATTTTCTCACAAAATTATGCAAATTTTATATTTTTTTATTTTTAGGGTGACAGTGGAGCTGATAGTGTAGGGGATGTACACGCCCACATGGCTCTCGCCACACACACACAACACTGATCACACCTCCCCCATTTCTTACAATAGGCCCTTGAATATTTTCAGCTCCAGGCCCATAGAGCCCTTAATCCGGCCCTGGTCCTGAACATTGGCTTGGAGGAATTTTACCACATTAGGTTTCCTCCCATGAACTGCTCACTTTAGGTCCTTCCACAACATTTCAACTGGATTAATGTCAGGATTTTGACTTGGCCATTCCAAAACTTCAAATGTATTCTTCTTTAACCATTCTTTGGTCGAATGACTTGTGTGCTTTAGGTCATTGTCTTGCTGCATGACCCTCTCTTGAGATGCAGCTCATATACAGATTCCCTGACATTTTCCTTTAGAATAATCTGGTATAACATAGTTGCTGAGCTCGAAAAAAAGCAATTTGTCCATTGGATTCAACCTGTTGGTGTTCTCCTACACTGTACTATTTTCTATTTTTATTTTTCTAATTTTATTTTATTTTAGACTAAATTTAACTGTGGTGAATGTGTAGCCGTTTATTTATTTTTTATTACTATAGTGTATGATTTACCCACCATAACCCTGTATATCCTTATTCATTAGACATTTATCTAGCCCATTCTTAAAAGCAGTGACCGAGCCCGCCATTACTAATCTCTCAGGCAGAGAATTCCAAATTCGTATTGTCCTTACTGTGAAGAAACCTTTCCATCTCTGTGTGCGAAATCTCCTCTCCTCTAACCTAAGTGGGTGACCACGCGTCCTTTGTGACGATCTTACCAAAAACAAATACCCCGCTAGCTTTGTGTATTGATCCCTTATATATTTGTAAATTTTAATCATGTCCCCTCTTAAACTCCTCTTTTCCAATGTAAACATGCCTAGCCTAGCAAGCCTTTCCTCGTGTTCTAGAGTCTCCATTCCCTTCATTAATTTGGTTGCTCATCTCTGAACCTTTTCTAGTTCCAGGATATCTTTTTTTGTAGTATGGTGCCCAAAATAGTGCACAGTTTTTGAGATGTGGCCTAACTAGTGATTTATATAATGGGTGTATAAAACTCTCATCCCTTGCATCAATTCCCCACTTTATGCATGATAATACCTTGTTTGCCTTTTTTGCTGCAATCCTACTTTGGACACTACTGCTAAGTTTGTTATCTATGTGGACACCTAAATCTTTTTCCAGTACAGAATCCCCTAGTTTTCCCCATTTAGTATATAGGTAGTGTTTCTGTTCTTGCTACCAAAGTGCATTTCCTTACATTTGTCCATATTAAACCTCATTCTTCATTTTGCTGCCCAAGCTTCCAGTTTAGATAAGTCATTCTGAAGAGACTGAGCCCCCCCCCCCCCCCCTTCGAATTTATAACATTACACAATTTGGTGTCGTCTGCAAAAATTGACACTGTACTCTCTAGACCTACTGCTAGATCATTTATAAAGATGTTGAAGCATAGTGGTCCAAGTACAGAACCTTCTGGCACACCACTTAGTACCTCAGTCCAATTTGAAAACGTTCCATTTACCACCACACGTTGCTTCCTTTTGTCCAACCAATTGCTGACCCAAGTGCATATTTTGTTCCCTAGCCCAATTTCTCATAATTTGTAGATAAGTTTCATGTGAGGTACTGTATCGAAAGCTTTAGCAAAGTCTAAAAAGATTACATCCACCTCTTTATCCTGATCTAGGTTTGCACTACTGGCTCATAAAAGCTTATTACGTTAGTTTGACATGATCTATGCTTCACAAAACCGTGTTAATAACCGTATTAATAACCTTATTGGTTTCAAGGAACTCCTGTATACTATCCCTTAGAATACCTTCCAGTAATTTCCCCACTATAGATGTAAGACTTGCTGGTCTATAATTGCCTGGTTCAGTTTTCCTCCCCTTTTTAAATATCGTCACTACTTCCGCTATACGCCAGTCTTTGGGGACCATGCCTGGTGTGAGTTATTAAAAATCAAATATAGCGATCATTGTCCCATCAATGGTGGCAAGTCGTCCTGGGTCAGATGCAGCAAAACAGGCCCAAACCATGATACTACCACCACCACCGTGTTTCACAGATAGTATGAGGTTCTTATGCTGGAATGCACCTGAGGTCATTTTGATGTCTAGAGAAGTAAGTTTTCGTGTCATAGCTGCAGATTTTAACAACCGGCACCCAGAAAGATCTCCAATTTCACATAACACTGTCAGGTTCCAATTTCCAAATTCTGAGAAACTGGGACTGTGGCTGACAAGTCACGGAGTGGTCATCTAAAAAGTGTTACTGACGAGACAACCTCAACAATGGTTTTGGCATCCTTCATGAAGAGTCCACAATGCAGCACCTGAAGACATCAAAATTACCTCAATTCTCTCCTCTTTTATCAAAGCCATCTTCAGTTACTTGCAACAAAAAAAGTGTTGTAACTTTTGAATCATAACTGCTATTTTAAATCTGTTTGCAGCAGTAAACTTTTTAGCAAATTCAGATGTTGTTTAACATGTTACATGACCCCCTTTCCATTTGAAAAAACTGACTTAGATTCAAGATGGGCGATTTCAAGATGGTGGCCATGTTCGGTACATACCCTAAAGGATAGTCCACCTCACCCATACCTTACTGGAGCATTCAGTTTTCCCATTTCCTGCACAGTTTTTGAAACAAAAGGGTGTACTGCGACTTTGTAATCACTACGTATATATATATATATATATATATATATATATATTGTGTTATATATATGGTATATATAACACATCCATGTATGCAGCACTCCTAGCGTCTTGAATAAAGTACACTCATAGGCACATGTCAATCTGGCAACCTTTCAGTGCCATTTAATGGGGTAGCACTTTTGTCAGGTAACACAAGTCAATACAACAACACTCACCTAAATAGCAGCACACCCATGACTGGCGCCAATCCGTGGGCGGGACGGGACTCCCGGCCGGTAGGCACATCAAGTGTGACGTAATTTCTTGATGCGTCATCATAGTGCTCCCCATCACCATGACTACAATGGATACAAATATTAGAAAACATAACAGTACAATACATTGCATATAAGAGCAGCGTTGTATAGTTTACATTATGCCACACTAAATGATACAGGATGGTAACACATAAGAATTAGACAGAAGATAAGCATATTAAATATATAAAAACAGGGCTAGTGGCAGCATTAATTTAAGGGACATGGCATGGCATTAAGACATACTACAGATATCAATGGAGGTCTTTATAGAAAGCAGTTTACACTCCTCTAATTACACCAACCTACACTTTTAGCCTAACAATAAGGAGCATTTCTATAAGGTAATAAATAGCGAGTGTGAGGTTGGTGCTATATATAATAATTTTCTTAGATATGACATTACAACTATCTAGAGGATTTGAGATAGGTAGAACTCGGACCCCATGTATATGAAATACTGAGATCAGTGCCGTAACTAGACATTTTAGCGCTGTGTGCAAGAAACAGCATCGGCGCCCCCCTCATATACAAAACAGGGCCAGTGCCAGCCGCAGGTGGGCGAGAAAATTATAGGAGCATGGCTTCATGGGGAAGGGGCTTTGCCACAAAGTAATACCAATTTAATATTACACTGTATAGTAGTCTCAATAATTTTAAGTTATGCAGCACAGTAGCGCCACTTACACACATTAGAGGTAGGCACCAGGTAGTGCCCGTCACACATTATGCCAGGTAGAACCCCCTTTTACACATTACAGCAGGCAGAGTCCCCCTTTTTACACATTAGGCAGGGGGAGCGGGAGGGAGAGAGAGACTAGCTTGCCATTGGGGGAGCCGCCACTCTTTTCCGGTGAGCCCACAGTACGGGGGAGTCACCGCTCCTAGAGCCCGGCGCCATTGGACAACAGGGGGAGCAGCTACCCCTGACACAGCAGGGGAGACCAGCATGGAGACCACAAGCTGCAGTGCCCGGCAACAAATCTATATCACACGATGACAAGGTTACCGGGCGCTGGTCTCCCTTGTGCGGCGCAGCCCTATGTGGTACGTGTGTGACAGCGGAATGCGCCCACAGTGCAGATGCGCTGTGGACAACACACCGCAGGCACACACCTAGTTACGGCTATGCAGCATTTTTACATTTATTTTGTTGCTCTAACTCAACTTATAAATAAAAATAAATGTGGGACTCTGTGAATTGCATATTGCCTCTGAAATAAATTGTAAAGGATCAGAGCAAAAGTACCTTCTCTTTGAAGAACAAGATTTGTCAAAAGCTGCAGAACAACTCACGATGCTGATCCAAGGGTGAGAGGCCGACTATCTGATGACCCCTGGCCCCCGGCGAGAACCCCAATAACTTGAGACCACAACGATCTTGGGCAAACTTGGTCACAGCTTAATTGAAAACACACCAATACAGAATAAATCGCAGGGCAAGGAAAGAATGAGTGAGCAAGGCTCCTATAACCATGATCGTAAAAATTGGGTGGAGTCGTGCCCGGCCCAACCGCGTGGGCGCGCCACATCCCGCCCCCCCCCCGTATACCTATGGGTGGAGGCGTGCTCGGCCCAACCTTGTGGGCACGCCGCATCCCCCCCCCCCACCTCCCAGTGTATGTAAGTGCATTCGGCCCAACCCAGGCAGCACGCAACATCTGCCCCACCTGGGGACCCCGACCCCATGTGCATACCACGTTGAACTGGCACGCAGCCCGTGCGACCCAACCATCCCAAGTCGGAGCCATGCGTGCGGCCTGGTGAATATGACTGGCCGTCGGCCATCCCCTTACGCAACATTCCATACCATGCTTTGCTCACCACTTTCCCCACGCCAGACGAGGCCCCCGGCCCACCCGGAGCTGACGCCCCACCCTGCGACCCCTCCCCTATATGTACACTCGCTCCAACGCCTCCTGCAAAGCATTGTTAAACAAATCCAAACCCACGTCGGACAGGTGCACTCCATCTTCCCGGTATAAGCCATGGCACCTAGACGAGATATCCAAGTGTCTAATGACGCCACCCCCTACTGCGGGGACTATCTTCCTCATGGCCGCATTCACCCTCTTCCTGGCCCTTTCCACTCCTGCCCCTGCCCTTGCCCCACGCCAGGCCAACCTAGGGATTATGCTGGACCACAGAATGTGCACCTGGCTCCACCTTTCCCTTAGCCATTCCAAATCCTCCCTCATCCACCTGATTATGTCGAGCGACTTAACCTTCCCTAGGTCGTTCCCTCCCAAATGCAGTACCACTACCTCTGGGGCCTGGCCCGCCGTAGCCTCCGCCCTGAGTACCGCTTTTCTCAGCTGCGACCACCCCATGCCTCTGACTCCAAACCATCTCACTGCCCAATTTACTTGCGGCAAGCCCAGGCCACGCCCGTAAGGCCTGGCGGTGGCCCACTCTCCTGCCCAGTGGATGAACAAATGACCCAAAATCCATACTTGCTTAACACCCTCGCTGCCTAAAAAAGAAAATGTGGAAAAAAGGATGGGTGGGTGTGAATGACAATGCACCAACCTATTCGCAGCCCGAGCCTTTAGGGACCACGGGCCTAACGTACCTCTTGTAACAGCTTGACTTCCACCTCCCCAGTTTCTTAATATCCTCTACACCCCCCCCTTCCGCGGCTGCGCCTATTCTGAAGGAATGCGTGCCATATTTACTCGCGTCCCAGCCCAGCGCCACCACACACCTTTTAAAAACTGCGCTGAACTGATATTTTGTTAATGCCACTGAACTACTGTGCACCAGGAAATTACCGCCCCCGGGCGGCCTGCGCTTCGCAAAACTCTGCACCGCTACCACTGGGCAAACCCCTGGATCCGCCTGCTTCCTCAGCTGGATCCACCTGGCCCTGCCTATCTGGTCAGTTTTTGACCTGTGTTTCCTACAGAGGACCTCCTCCTTTGACCGCACCACATTCATGGCCAGCAACCCTGTACCTTCACTCCTGCTTGACTCTGCCACAAGCTCCCCAATCCTGAAAGCCCCAGCAACTGCCATGACAAACGCCGTCCTAAAGAGTGTAATCTCGTGCTCGTCGCTACACACCCGCTGCGCCACACTCACCAAATCCCTCAGCCTGTCGATGGTGACCGGTACGCGCATGTCCGGGGCCCTAACCTCTGCCCTGGCCCACCCCCTCAAAATTGTGCGCACTAGGAAGTCTTTAGTGTAGTCGCTTCTGCCCTGTATTTTTTAGAAAAATTAGATACCTGCCAAGGTGGAACTTGCTGCGGCCCTTGACACCCCTTCCCCCTTTAGCTTACTAAAAAAAGACAAGAGCTGCTGCCTGGTCTCATTTCGGCCACCTGCTCCTCCTGCCTGGAACTGCCTCCATCTCCTCCAAGCTGCCGCATAGGCTACCCATGTCCTTGGCGCCAGGGATCTCCTCACCAGCTCCCCTAGATCGGCTCCACTATCTGCCAAAGATGAGATGAGCAAGTCAGGCCTACGCTCTTTGCTAGCGGCGCTTTTGCCCTAAACAATCCCCACTTCTGCCGGGAGAGAGCGTCGGCTATGACGTTCTGCACCCCTGGAACGTGCTTGGCCCTAAACGTGACGTTGTGCCGCAAGCAAGTTAAGACCAACTGCTTCAGTAACCTGATCACTGGAGGTGATGCTGAGCTCTGGCTATTTATGGCCTGCACCACTCCCATGTTATCGCACCAGAACTGTATGTACCTGTTAGCCAACTTCTGCCCCCATATGACTACCGCCACCACAATTGGGAACAGCTCAAGGGCTGCTAAGTTCCTTGTCAGGCCCTTGCATCTCCACCTCTCTGGCCAAGCCTCTGCGCACCATTCGCCTTGCAAGTAAGCGCCAAAGCCTACCGCCCCTGCTGCGTCTGTGTAGAGCTGCAGCTCATGGTTCGGCGACACCTTGCTGGGCCACAGCCACACCCCGTTGAAATCCTGCAAAAATCCCTCCCACATCTGCAGATCCTCCTTCAACTCCCTGCCCAGCCTGATGTAGTGGTGCCTCCTCTTTACCCCTGCCGTGGCCCTCTCCAAACGCCGCTTGAAAATGCGGCCCATGGGGATGACTCGGCAAGCAAAGTTAAGGGAACCTAGCAATGACTGCAACTGCGCCAGTGTAACTTTCTTAGCCCCTGCGCATGCCCTGATATCCCCGCCCAGCCTCTCCACCTTATCGACGGGCAGCCTGCATTCCATCTTGAGAGAGTCAATCTCTATGCCCAGGTAAGCAATTACCTCGGCCGGGCCCTCGGTTTTTTCTTTTGCTACAGGGACTCCGAATTCCTCTAACAAGACTTCCAACTCCCCCAACAGCTGACCGCACTGGCCAGACTGGGCCGGCCCCACTAGCAAAAAATCGTCCAAATAATGCGCCACCGCCCTCGCCCCTGTGCGCACTTCTAGGCACCACTGCAAAAAGGAGCTGAAGGTCTCGAACAGGGCGCATGATATAGCACAACCCATAGGCAGGCATTTATCAATGAAGAATGCCCCCTCGAAATGAAAACCCATTAGCTTAAAACTATCGGGATGCAAGGGCAGCAGCCTAAATGCCGACTCGATGTCCAGCTTTGCCATCAGGGCCCCTTGCCCGTGCTTCCTGACAATCTCTAATGCCTGGTCAAACGACTGATATTGCACGGAGCATTGCTGCTCGTCTAGGGCGTCATTCACTGATGCCCCTTCTGGGAAGGACAGGTGCTGAATGAGCCTGAACTTCCCGGGCACTTTCTTGGGTACTAAACCTAGCGGCGAGATAACCAAATCCGGTATAGGGGGGCCCCCAAACGGGCCTGCCATCCTGCCCAGCTCCAATTCCTTAGAAATCTTTACCCTTGCCTCCGCTGGCATCGCATCAATTGAATTCAAATTCCTATTGCACGCTGCTGGGGGCACCTCTTTTTTTACCGGAATCCTAAACCCATCCCTAAACCCCTCATATAACAGCTGCGCCTCCGGCCGTTTGGGATACTTGGCCAGCCATTCCCGTATCCCTACCAGCCTCACCGGGCTAGGTGCTTTTTCCAGGGACTCCAGTAGCTTTCTGTGCCTGGCTTCCCTTTTTTTTAAAGCAATCCTTGGCCGGGTGGCTTCCGCCGCAAAAAGTGCATGCGTGCTTGAACTTGCATATCGCTCACGTGCACTGCGCATCGTTAAATGCGAAGCACCTGAGCTTGTCCTGCTTGTTCGTACTAGGCCTCCCTGCACCTCCCTTAGCCTCTGGGCCGCCCTTGTCTTTGTCAAGGACGGTCGCCTGCGCTTTGAACCACACGTCAACGTCCCTGGTGCCAAACTTAATGGGTTTTTTACCTTGAGATTTCCCTCTAAAGGCTTCACCATACACCCGCCACAAGGATCCCCCATACTCCCTGTACACTGAGTGTATAAAATTTATGTACTTCAACATGCTGACTGCCATGCTCGGATAAGCCTCTATGTAGCACCCGGCATAAGCAAACATGCCACTTAACCAGTTATCAAATGTCTTACAAGCTTCCACTAGTGTTGGGCCCTTTGTGGCCCACTTCTCCTTGGCTCTCAGACCCGCCGCTGTAAGCGTGCAGATGTCCACCAGCGCCCCTTTTTCTATCTCCTTTCTGATCTGCTTCGGCAGTTGCTCCGCCAGTTCCCCTAACTCATAATCCCAAGAGCCGCCCTGCGGCAAACACCCGCTGTCCTTTTTTTCTGCTATCTTACCCAACTGACTACTTAACGTATCTACGCCGGGAGCGCTAGCTTTCTTTTGCTTGCTAATTGCTCTTGCTGCGCGCAGCTGCTCCTTAAACGCCTTACATGCTACCTCATCCTCAGAGTCCGATGAGCTCAGCGCGTCCTTGCTAGCCGCACACGCCGCCTGCGCCCTTGTATTCCCCGACACCTCGCCCTGCAAGCTATCATTACTGCTCAATTGTACATCAAAAATATTAACGTTATTGCTATTATTGTTCTCACCATTCCCGAGCTCCTGGCCTGTGCTGGACGAGGCTCCCAGTGCCGAAGTGGTGGCCCTCCCTGCGCTGGACGGCGCGACAGGTGCTCCCGAAAACGTCCTCGCTGTGCTGGTCCCGGCTACAGCTGCTTCCGGCTTTGTCCCCGCTGTGCTCGTCGCGGCGACAGACGCGTGCGTAGCAGCCTTCTGTACTATGTATTTGTGCGCTACGGCATGCTCTTGGATACTGTATCCTGTCCTTGGAGTCTGCTGCAAAGCCGAAAAACCCCTCGCGCCCTTGTCGTGTGCTAGAGGTCTATGAGCCTGGCCTCCCCGTCCTGAAGAAACTGCGAGCTGCTCCTGGGTAAGATGTCCCTGCTGCGTGTTGTAGGGCGATTCACGCTGGACATCCCCGTATTTACTGTGGCTGCTCCCTGTAGGCGACGACAGTTGATATCTTCTCCTTGGTGGGGACCTGAACAGCGGCGAGCGAGCCATGCAGCTATGCAGAAGTTCTGCGATGTGCTCTGCCATTTGCATGGTCGCCCTGTCCTGCCGCTGTGGTGTGCAGCTGGGCTCATGGTGCTGGCTACTGAAGGGTTGCGTATCCAACCCCCTTCCCCACGATCCCTGCTGGTACCGGCCCGGGTTTAGGCTGCTTCCCCCTGGGCCACCCCTGCCTGCTGTGCATAAGTGATGCATAGATGGTGTCTGTGCTGCAATGGGGGGGGGGGGGGGGATAGTGTCCATCTGCTGCATAATAAAATCCTGCTCCTCCCTCTCTGCACCTGGGCCATCTGACTCTGTCCCCTCCGGTATCAAGCCCCCATAAATGTCCTGCTGTGCACTCACCCCGTTCAGGTGCCCGCCTTCGTATTGCTGCACCACACGCTGTGTTTGTACAAACTTCCTGCTACGATCTGGTGCTTTAGCCTGGCTAGACTGCTTCCTCTTGTTCGACCTCCGACCACCAGGTGGAGCCCTTCCCGCTTTCCTCTTTCTCAGCTGCTGCTGCTGCCTCTCCTCCCTTCCTGCTGCCGACTGTTGATGCCCGGGCTGAGCTTCCTCCCCCTCTCTAAAACGCGCTGGGAGAGCCCTTCTCCTCTCCGGGCGCTCCAGGCATGGATCACCCTGCTGATCTCCGCGACTCCCATTGGCAGCCTGGCGCTGCCTCTGCTGCTGCATGCTGATGCTGTGTACGCTGAGTAAGAAGGAGGGAGTCCGCACTGCAACCTTTCCGGTAAGAAGTGACTCCTCTCCCTCCTGCTTGCTCCTTAAGAATGCTGCGCCGGCACTGCCCCCCTGCCCGCAACCGCGCTGCCCCACTGGTCCGCTGGCTACCGTAGGTGCGAAAACGGGGACGGGCTCCCCTGCCCGCCTCCCTGCCTTTCCCGCCGCCAGCCACGCACCCCCCTGCGGCCCTCCCCCTTAGCCGGCTCCGGACACCATTTTGGCGTCCTTTTAACCCTATTACACTGACTGTGTGCAGGCTATTAGTGGAATTACGGTATCAGGAAGTAAGTGCAATGGACAGAATCTCCGTGAAGGATCCTCTCTGTTGAAGAGTCAGAGTGACTAGCAGCTGCAGAGCTGGGGTTCTGTGCGCTGCCAGGCACACACTCACTGATGTATATACAGTCACCCAGGTCCTCCGTCTCCACACTACATTCAGATATAGCTGTATGCACATGACTGCTGGAGTCAGGAGGTAGATGTAGCAGAATGGTAATGTCAGATCACTGCAGTGGCTGGTTGCGCCCCCAGGCAAAGTGCGCTGTGTGCAAGGCACAGTTCGCACACTGCTAGTTACGGCACTGACTGAGATATTGAACTTTAGGATAATACTGTTTGAAGTTCAGGGCTCAAAATTTCAAAAACAAAACCTATGCTCGCAGCCCCTAAATATAAGGAGCTTTCATTTGGGGTACTTACTGGCGAGTAGTAGAGAGATGGTACTGCTACATATACGGAAGTGAAATCAGTATAAACCTGAACATAACAGTTATTATATTCAGGATATTTTGAAGCAAGGTTTCCAAGTACGAATAATTGGATAACTTCTGTAATTAATAGAGATGAGCGGGTTCGGTTCTCTGAGAATCGAACCCTACCGAACATCACATCCCGAGCCCGGATCCGAGTCCAGCTTGAGACTTCCCGCCAGACTTGGAAACCAGAACGAGGCAAAACGTCATCATCCCGCTGTCAGATTCCATATAAGGAGCCGCTCGTCGCCGCCATTTTCACTCCAGTCCTGGAGAGTGTAGTGAGAGGATGTGTCTCTTCAGAGTCTGTGCGGGAAAGTGGTGTGGCGCGTGGGGTGGCGACGTGCTCTCTTATGTGTCATTCCAGTGCTGTCTTGTGCTGTATCAGTCCAGTGGTGCTGTCTTGTGCTGCATCAGTCCAGTGGTGGTGTCTTGTGCTGCATCAGTCCAGTCACAGAGGTGGTGTCCTGTGCTACCATAAGTCCAGTGCTGCTGTATAAGTCCAATCCAGTGGTGCTGTGTTGTGCTGCATCAGTTCCATGGTGGTATCCTGTGCTGCCATAGGTCCAGTGGTGGTGTCCTGTGCTGCCATAAGACCAGTGCTGCTGCCGTATAAGTCCAGGGGTACTGCCGTATAAGTCCAGTTCAGTGGTGAAACCGTATAAGTTCAGGGGTACTGCTGTATAAGTCCAGGGGTACTGCCGTATAAGTCCAGTGGTACTGCCGTTTAAGTCCAGTCCAGTGGTGCAGCCGTATAAGTCCAGGGGTACTGCCGTATAAGTCCAGTTCAGTGGTGAAGCCGTATAAGTTCAGGGGTACTGCCGTATAAGTTCAGGGGTACTGCCGTATAAGTCCAGTGGTACTGCCATATAAGTCCAGTCCAGTGGTGCTGTCTTGTTCTGCATCAGTCCAGTGGTAGTGTCTTGTGCTGCCATACGTCCAGTGGTGGTGTTATTATTATCCAAATTATTTGTACAGGCTTTGCCGTGTGTGTGTGTGATCTTCTGTGCCACCAATATTGTGCGTGTATTACATCTGGGCAAATTCCAGCATGTCCCATGTTTTGCACATACAATTAATTTGGTGGAGCAGAATTGTTTGAGAAATGACAGGGGCATGCAGGAGTTGCTGTCGGTGGGCCGAAAAATTGGAGGCCACTTTCGACATTCAGCCACTGCATGCCACTCTAAGATGGGCCAGGTGTTTGTGCCACTTAGCATAGTCATACAGCTACCTTATTGTACCTCTGTTTTTTCTTTGCATGATGTGCTGTTTGGGGCCTATTTTTTAAATCTGCCATCCTGTCTGCCACTGCAGTGCCACTCCTAGATGGGCCAGGTGTTTGTGTCGCCCACTTGTGACGCTTAGCTTAGCCATCCAGCAACCTCAGTGCACCTCTTTTTCTTCTTTGTATGATGTGCTGTTTGGGGCCTAGTTTTTAAAAGTGCCATCCTGTCTGACACTGCATTGCCACTCCTAGATGGGCCATGTGTTTGTGTCGGCCACTTGTGTTGCTTAGCAAAGTTATCCAGCTACCTCGGTGCAACCTTTTGGCCTAAAAACAATATTGAGAGGTGTGAGGTGTTCAGAATAGACTGGAAATGAGTGGAAATGAATGTTATTGAGGTTAATAATACTGTAGGATCAAAATTACCCCCAAATTCTGTGATTTTAGCTGTTTTTGTGTTTTTTTCAAAAATCATCCAGCTCAAAAACCAAAACCCGAAAGGGTGGTTTTGGCAAAACCAATCCAGATCCAAAACACGAGCGAGGCTCCAGATCCAAAACCAAAACACGAAAAGTGCCCGCCGCACATCTCTAGTTTTAATATGGCAACAGCAATAAATGCAAAACAAGCCTGCCATAGAAACCACTCACTGATTGGCTGAAAGTGTCTGACTTAGCCTATTAGCTCTTCACCATTCTGTAGTGCAGGGAACCACGTGGGAACTGTCGTGGATCATGGATTGCGTTGCACATAATGCACAGCATACCCATTATGTCTCCGGACACTGCGTGTTTTTGTTTAAACTTTACCAAGACCCTAGACTACAAGGACAAGGGGACCGAGCACAGACAAGAGTAGGTAAGTATGAAGTGTGAGTGTGTTTACTAAAGGGTTAAAACATTCAGTGTGTGTGTACTGTCATTATTTTAATATTTTATTTACAGTGGGATACAGGTACCAGAGGATACTTAATGTCTGGGCACTCTGGCACTCCTGGTTCTCTAAGCACCAGCATGCAGGGGAAGGCTTGTTAGGACATGTAGTTCCATTGTAAAGAACAATAGTAATTCAATATTTTACTCTTTAATTCTGCATCCACCGCCACAGGGATGTGGGAAAAGCCAGAGGCTGTCACACAGGCCTGGGAGTTTCTTGGGAGGGGGTACCTTTAATTGGGGATTCCTGGGCTGACCAGTTTAGGTGTGATTTAACTGTTGGCAGGGGATCTCTTTGCTAAGGCATAAGTCCCCCGGCTGGTTGAGCCCGATGCCAGTTACTGGAATAATGGCGGACCCCCATGCCCCCCCCCCCCCCCCCACACTAGTTTTCAATTACCGGACAGAGTACAAAGGTGCCGGGATGATTATGATAATGTTTGATCCGATGGTGTATTGTCAGCTCTTGGAGTGGTGTCAGGCCGTGTCTCACCTGAGATTTGCCGTCAATTTTGACTAGTAATTCTCTAATTTGCAAAATTGATGGGAAATCACAGAAAACCATGAAATCTGCAGTATATATATATTTATATATATTTAAATCATGTATTTTCATGATGTCATATTTCTGTTTTTACATTTTGTGACATGGGGAGGGGAGAGGGGAATGTAATAGGGTGTGAGAATCAGATAGTGAGAAAATTTGTGAGAGTTCTGTTTTTTTTTAAAGTGGCAATCATTTACATGGCAAAATCAACCTGGTTGGGAACCAGGGGAACTCTCACAAAATCTCTCACTATCTGATTCTCACACCATGGCCAATATTTACTAAAAAATCGAGTTTGTCCGATTTGTGTTTTTTTTTTCTAAGTCCCAATCCGGGAATTCACTAAGCACCAATCTCGGCAGTGTTTGGACTATTCGTAATGGTTTGAATGTCAACGTTCACAAATACGAATGAATAGACCATCGGTCAAACGCGGCTGTTATTACATAGAATACGGGAATTCACTATTCATTCGTATTTGGGTGTTAGTCTCTGAGTGCTCAAATGCAGTCGTATTTTTTTGCGATTCGTTAAAAAAAGTGGCAAAAAAATAGACCTGCTTTTTTCAGTCGTGTTTACATGTGTTGCAAATAAAAAATCACTCACACCTGAATTAGGATGCCTATAAAAGGATGTTAGGCCCATCAATACACCTACACTCAGAAATGGCAGCAGGACTGTGGGCCAGTGATCTTTTGTGTGCTGTGGGATTCCTCAGACTCAGACATCAGCCTGTAAGTAACCAGGGCCAAGAAACTGAACATGGTCAGCAGGTTGTACAGGTTCCGCGGAGGCTGCGCAGGCCTCGTTTTTTTAGGGGGCTTTTAAACTTGAACGCATTGTCCAATGATAAGGTCATACAGATGTTCCGTCTAAATCGTAACAACATTTTCCGTCTGTATGACCTTGTCAAACTGGGCCTAGACCCTGAGACAGCACGCTCTCGCTCTGTCTCAGGCCTGCACAAACTCCTGGCTGTGTTGCACTTTATGGCTACTGGCAGCTTTCAGGCTGTGTCTGGGGATGTCATAGGAATCTCACAGCCCTCATTTTCCAGAATCTTAACACAGGTGATGTATACCTAACTACCTCTTCTGTTTTGTGTTTGTTTTAATTTCTCGGTGGCCAGTTCTGTCCTAAAATCTCATGTTTATTGTTCTTTTAAATATACACACAGGTGTTGGCTGTTTTGCAGCCCCACATCGAGGCCTCAATCTGCTTCCCTACCCAGGAGTCTCAGTGGCATGCCGTCAGGGTAGATTTCTATGAGCTGGCTGGCATGCCCAATGTGCTTGGAGCCATAGATTGCACACACATTCAGCTGAGACCACCTAGGGGCAGGCAGCACATATATACAAACCGCCATTTCGAACACTCCACAAATGTGCAGGTGGTTTGTGATGCAAATCTCAAAATAATGAGTGTTGTTGCTGGTAACCCTGGGGGCTGCCATGACTCCTTCATCCTCAGTCAGTCATCCCTCTTTGATAAGTTTGAGGACGGACAAATGCCAGATGGATGGCTGCTGGGTATGTAATTTGATATGTGTAGGCCTGCGTATACTTTGTCCAAATACAGGTGCAGATGTATTAACCTGTAGAAGGCATAAGGAAGTGAGAAACCAGTGATCTGTGCAAGGTGAGAAAGGCACCAGCCAATCAGCTCCAATATGTAAGTGAACATTTAGGAACAGATTGTCTGCTGCATTTATTACCTTGCACATATCACTGGTTTTTCACTTCCTTATGCCATCTACAGGTTAATACATCTGCCCCACAGTGTGTTACTTATGTGTTGCTGTATGTTAACATAAATCACGTTACTGATGGAGGATATGGCTGTTTCTCTTGGCTTCTAACTCCATTGTCCCGACCTGATACCCCTGCTGAACACAATTACAATCATGCACATAAGTCCACGCGGAATGTGATAGAAAGATGTTTTGGTGTGCTAAAATCTAGGTTTCGGTGTCTGGATAAGTCTGGTGGCCTTTTGTTGTATAGTCCCTCCAAGGTGACTCAAATTGTGTTCTGCTGCTGCTTTCTTCATAACATGTGTTTGCAACAACATCTGCCACATGTTGAGGAGGAGGAGGAGGAGGAGGAAGAAAGCAGCCAGCAAGCAGAGGAATTAGAGACATCTGGTGATACTTGGAGTACAGATGTAGGGAAGCAGGTTAGGCAAGAGATCATCAATCGCTATTTCTAAGGTAAGCTTGGTTTGCTTATTTCATTTGTTGTGTAATCATAAATAGATGTTTTGCCTTTTTTTTTAAAAAACCATTACTCAGAATGTGTCTGTCTCCTTGACACATACAAACATACCCTCGCTTTATGAAAAACAAATGTCGCATGTGTATTGTGTGTATTTTTATTCTCAAAACAACAGATTATGAGTGGCATGCATTAAGTCTGGATAAGTGATCGTAAACTTGCAGTGCTAATTTCTTACAAGCCCACATAATCCATTTAGTATTTCACTTTATCATTGTGTGTAACGTCCTAATGCACAGGTTCCCAAACTTGGCCCTCAGGACCACACACAGTGCATGTTTTTCACGTAACCCAGTAGAAGCACAGGTGTACGAATTACTCACAGACATATGTTAAAAGGTTCACAGGTGGAGCTAATTATGTCACTTGTGATTCTGTGAGGAGACCTGCAAAACATGCACTGTGTGGGTTCCTGAGGGCCGAGTTTGAGAACCTGTGTTCCCAAAAAACACTCCTCAACATATAATATGTTAGCCTTGAGGAATACATGTGTCCCTATGTGTGATGCACCATCATATTTAAGACACACAAACTTACTGTAATCAGGAATAATTTATTTCCTAATGTTTGATGCTGTAAACTTAATGATGTGTAAGTAAATACAGTTTGCCACACATATACATTATTATACACATTCTTTGATTTTTGATGTAAAAGTACATATTTGTTTGTTTCAGCATCATGTGTAAAAACATTCTTACAAATTTTTAACACACACAAACATGTCCCAACAATACTGACATTCATTTTGACAATGTTTTTAAAACAAAACAAAGCCAACATATTACAAGTTTTTTACGCAACTCAATTGTGTTCTTCTTGTAATGTTGTATAGAGAAGAAAGCTAAAATATGTATCAATAACATTGTAATTTGGATTGTCTGCAGGAAAAGAGAATGATTGGAATCTAGAAAGAGTAATGATTAGAAAAAAATCAAGTGGTCATTTTACTTCCTGCTAAAGACATTCTGCCTGGCTGCCAATTATTGTGTCTGCAGGAAAAGAGAATGATTGGAATCTAGAAAGAGTAATGATTAGAAAAAAATCAAGTGGTCAGTTTACTTCCTGCTAACATGTATGTGTGGCTCCATCAACATTTCCCTCCTCCAATACCAAAAAAGAAGGTAAAGAATAAATGTGCGTACAATTTTTTTGTTTTTGTTTGTAGCACTTATAATTAATGATGTTGAAAAAAGTGTCAAGGAGCTAAGTGTTATATATTTTTCGCCAAAAATACACTTACTAACTATTTTGAGTTACTTATCCCAAATGTCTAACTTGTATTTTTTTCACGTTTTTTTTGGTGGCTGCTTGTCCTGCCCTTTGCCTTTAGCACTGTCATGTTGTCGTGCTCTGGTGGAGCGTCTTGGTGGTGATGAGACTGGCGTGATATTTGGAGTAGTCGTACCAGAACTGCTGCTTGTTTGCTGTTGGTGCATGCATCTGAGTGTTTCATTCAGGTTAGTGAGGGTGGCATTGAGTTCACGTGTAGCAGCATTTTGATTGTCTACTATTCGGAATAAACTTTCATTAATCTTTTGATTGTTTTGAAAAATGCTCATATAACTTTGCTGTTGTCTGTACTGTTCTTCCATTATGCGCTGTAAGTTGCCCATGACCTGCGTAATGTCTGTACGCATGAGTTCCATGGTATTGCCTATTCTGGTTGTTTGTTCATTTTGTCTACTCAGATTTCTTGATATTCTTCTGAGGTGAGATGGTAGGCTTGCAAACATTTGTGTCTGCTTACGCAGGCAATCTTCATTAGTGGCCTGCTGTCTAGCCCAAATGGTCCAAAACACCTGATCAGGGCCTTGTGTTCCTGGTGTTGTTGGGCTGTGTTGTGGTGGTGGCGTGCTTTGCTGTGGTGGTGTACTCACAGGTGCTGGGGGGCTCATTCCTTGCATTAATGGCTGCATTTCTAAGATGTTTCTTTCCTCCATGTCACTATGTTGCTGTTGTTGCGGAGGGATGCTGTTCCCAGGACTAGAAGCTGAAATGTTAAACAAATCTCCGTTAGCTATCCATATGTTTGAGAAATGTAAACAAATCACTACACATGGAGCACATGTGATTAACTGTTGCTTACAACTATTCTGCCTAGCAACATCATCACTCATAGCTTAAATACATACATATGCCTGTTTATACCAAATGTGTCTGGTTACTTAATTGTGAAAGCAAACACTTCAGTTTTATTGTAGCTCACACATACTCCACCATAAAAACACATTGGAATACATAATGTGTTACCTTATAGCTTTGTTCAAACAAACATAGTAATGTTTTTATATGTATTTTGCAATGTTACCTCAAACACACATGTGAAATGTGGAAAAACAACCTTACTTTTTGCAATAAAACCAACATGCTTTTTTGTTGCAGCATCTTACACACAATGTCATACTGTATGGCTCAAGTGGACATACATATCTTTACTGGATGTGGACAAGGACATTTAGCTTGGATTACATTTCAGCTTTTACTTACTGCGGTAAGTATTTAGGTTTTTGATGTGTTTTGACTTAATGCGGGTATGAAATATTTTGATTACGTACTGAAATTTTACACATTTATTTCAGTTTGATACTCACAATCAAGATGAGGGGAGTGTGGATGACGTCTTGGAGGTGTGCCCAAAATTTGGAGTGGGGGGACAGGACATACGGACGATAATCTTCGTGGCGGGATAGCCTGCTGTGTTTGGGCCGGGACATACGACCTTGCTTTCTTTTCGGCCACAGGTTTTTTGTGGTGATGTCTTTCAGAAGTGCCACTTCTGCTGCTCCATACTTCTTTTGATGGACCTTTTAATGAAAGTGCAATTTTGTTATGGTCATTCCTTTACAAGCATACCCTATACTACAATGGACACTTTACCTGCTTCCGCAGCGTCATCATCATCAGATGTGATAGGAGTTACTGGCCGACGAGTAGTACTGCTTTTTTCTAACACTGTATAAAATAAAAATAAAAAATTATTTAATCATGCTATTGTGTATACATCCACCCATTATGCTTATAAACATTTATTCTTGAAGAAATGCTTGGTTTTTATTTATAAAAAACATAAGGACCGGAAATACAAAAATAAAAAAAAACAAAAACCAAAAACATTGACCAAAACACATATGCACTATGGCAACATCAACACAGGAAAACATGTACAGGACACTGACATAGGCCACAAGTTAAAGAAAAAAACCCACAAAAATAAACACACACATCTTCATTTTGTATTGAAAGGAAAAATATTACAGATGCAATATATAAATTGCTCTGTGATGTGGCACTCCAAAGACACATTACCACTATATGAGCCAAAACAAAATGTAGCAATTTTTCACAAAAATAACACTGCAGTGTGGTGTCACGGTACAAATACAAGCAAAAAATAAATAAAATTATTGTTCATTTAATTAAATAATTAACATTATCTAATAATGACACTACACATGTAAGTGGATTCCAAACCACTTTCCAGTACTCCAGCCTCTAACATGACAACCACTGTTTTTAAAACATTGCACATGGATCACTTAAATATAAAACATAGTCACAATTTTAATTGAAAAATCGGCCAAAAGGAAAACATTATTGCCGGACAATTCAGAGACACACCAAGTCCAAACTACACATGCAAAATATCCGTCAGAAAAACACATGACATACAATAAAGTAAGATGTTACATTGGCTTTTGTATAAAACATTAACCAAAACAATGTATTTGCTGACACACACTTGAAGATGGGAGTAATATGCAACGTCACATTACACACATTTAAAAAAAAAAAAAATCCCCATAGAATGTAAATGCAAATACACATGCTCACCATTCTTCCTGGGCCTATCTGAATCCCGGACATGGGTTGGAGAGACAACTTCTGGAGGGATTACACTCCACATGGGCTCCTCATACTCTATATATCTTGCAATATAGGGCTGCCCACCACCGGTTTTCCGAGCCGATTTGGCCTCCTTGGCCATTTTGGACTTGACACGTCGCTTTATGTCATAGTACCGTTTGCGGCGCGTGTCCTCCGTCCGCTTGACCACCCCCTCACTATTGACAGCAGCAACAACTTTCGCCCACAACACCGTCTTCCTCCGTGTTGGCACCTTGGCGGACTCAGGGCTAAATAGCTGCCTCTGATACTTCATCAGCTCACGCACCAATGCCACATTTTCAGCAAAACTAAACTTAACATTCCGCCCAGTCTTAGTAGTGGTGCGTGGCTGCGGAGCACTCTGACTGTCACTACCACTTGAGGCTGCTGCAGCAACCTCACCCACCTCCTCCACCTCACTAACCTCACTAACACTCACCTCCTCCACCTGACCGACCTTCTCCCCCTCACTCACACCCTCCACCTCACCCACCTCTGAGTCACACATAATTGTGTGTCTAAACAGTTAACACAGAAAAAAACAAAAAACAACACACTCCTCCACTACCACTACACAACTCACACACACACACACACACACACACACACACACACACACACACACACACACACACACACACACTGACAAGGGACTATAAAGAAAAATAACTTGGACTAAAAATGAGACAAAACCACAAAATGCAAGACAACAAGAATGACAAGATGACTTTCAAACACAATACCACACTCAGAAATCGCTACCAACACTCCTCACCAAACCACAAATTCACCTACCTCCACAGCACAACCTCCCTCCTCCTCACCACTAACTAAACCCACGAGGTGCGGACGGTTTGGGGCGTATTTATATGGTTGCACACAGACACTCCTACCATCTGAAACACAACCAATCACGAACGGGGATGAAAATCGAAACTGAAAGTGAAAATGCGGCCGCGGGAAAAAAAAAACCCTGCCGCATTTAACTTAGGAAAAAAAACAGCAAATACAACAAAAACACGTACGCAAATGACAATGACGGCCGTAAATGTGGCAAAAAAAAAACGACTGGCATCGACATCGGAAAACACGAAAACCATAAAGTCGACTGCTTCGTAACTTTGCGTATATGGATTCAAAAAGTTGCATGAAAATGCACCCGATACAAAACGAGTTTAAACACTACACAAACCGACTCAAACACGAATATTAGTAAATATTGGCCCATATTACATTCCCCCTGTGATTTCTCTGATTTACTGACTTAATATACCCTACTTTACCATAAAGAATTTGGAAACAGGAGAATTAAATATGTAGCATACACTACAAAACTGTATATTAAAACAATGTCCCCAATTTTATAAAACTGTACGGATGGGGCAACACAATTGTGCCCCAAATTGAAGATGAAAATAAGTGTTTAGTAAAGAAAAATCCACAATTGTAAGAAACATGCGTGTCTGCCCCAGTAGTAAATGCGCAAGGCTTATCCCAGATATAAGTCACATACACTTGAGGGGCAGATTTATTAAGCCTGGTGAAGTGATAAAGTGGAAGGTGATAACGCACCAGCCAGTCAGCTCCTAACTGTCATTTTTCAAACCCAGCCTGTAACATAGAAGTTAGGAGCTGATTGGCCGGTGCGTTATCACTCTCCACTTTATCACTTCACCAGGCTCAATAAATCTACCCCTGAGACCCATGTTTGTAACCCATTGTTTTAGCTTGAGAAATAGGTATCTGCAATATGGCTAGCAAAAAAACTCTTTAATACAGCACAAACAACATAAGCTTTGCATTCAGCCAATCAGAATCATTAACTAGTGGTGATGACTATCATAATTGCAGGCAGCAGCACATGATACTCCTTACAGAGGTGTATATGCGTCTTTGTGCCAGTCTGTTCTTAAGCACACAAACATGCCCTTAGTGCACTCAGCCTATGTTAATGCCTCTTACCTCCCGTGTAATGCCTCATCTGCGGAGTTGGCAGGTAACTTGCTGTCACCACTTGCTAATATACTGGCACCTGAAAATGACTGTTCCCCCAGGCTCCTACCACCAGCACCTGGAAATTGCTTACTTCTGGCTATGTGTGGTCATGCATCTAGTTGGTGTCAGTTAATTTCCCATCGCCCATTTCCTATGGACCTGTGCTACACTTGGTAGTGGGCAGAAAGCTTGAGGTTTGAGACACTGGGCTTAACCGCAGGACCAGGGCTGCATTACCTACAAGGCAGTATAGGTGCCTGCCTAGCTGCCTAGCATTTGGAGAATCTTAAAGGGCTCCCAGTATAGTTCTAAACCCTGGCAAAGGAGGATGGTGGGCAATCACACACACACATAACACAGTGTTTGTGGGTGGAGTGGAATTTCCGAGTGTCAGAGGTTCAGTGTGTGTGTGGGAGAGGGGAAGAGAAAAGCAAGCACATATTCTGCTTACTGATATATACGGGAAAATAAACAAAATCTAAAGTGTAATGACCTCAAGGATTAGATATTGCATTGTTGGTCACTGATTAGAAAATATATTCTTGAGGATACTATTACTAGCTGTTTTATACAGGGAATCTTGTACTGTTCCTGTATGGTCCTTTATTGTGTAACACCGTTGTTCCAAAACTGTGTGCTGTGGCACCCTGGGGTGCTGTGAGGCACTTGCAGGGGTTCCACAGATTGGTAGTCCAGGACCAATGTGATAAGCAAAACTAGTGCTAGAGGCTGCCAATCTTAAAATATGGGAACAAGCATAAGCGCAACCCTTCCACCATCACTAAGTAAGAAAGGTTAGCACAATTTACATAATCTTCTATTTTTTGTTTCTGAATTTCTCAAAAAGGATCTTTAGGCCCAGGGATGCCATGGAAAAAATGCTGATACCCTAGGTCGTCGTGATTGAAATAAGTTTGGGAACCTCTGTCTTACCTGATCATTTTCTTAAGTTATTTTACTATAAACACCTACAGGCATACTTACCTACTCTCCAGGAAGTTGCAAGAGACTCACAATTTTGGGTAGTCACGCGCTCCCCTGGAAAAGTGGGTACTCCTTCCACATCCAGCCCACTTCCTAGTGAAGTGGGTAGGATAGGGAGATAATGCCGTGAATCGTGGACCAGAGCTAAAATGATTTGTTTCATGGTCATTTTAGCCTCGCCTCTTCCCCAAGGACAGGCTATTAGCAGCATTTACCATGAGAGGGGCGGGACCTCAGGACGTGGAAGCCCGGCCTCGTCCTCTGGAGTGTCCGGCTGATTCACCTCTCTGTGGTTCTCCCGGTGAGGAGCATCCCAGAGTAGGTAAGTATGCCTATAGGTATATCTGCTGCAAGGGAGGGACATAAGGGTGTTAGGAAATGTGTAAAAATGATTTGATTTATGATTATTATGTCCAAATACTTTACATAGCATAATTAAATCCAGCATCATCTAGTTTTAATCATCAGCTGATTACACATTGCAATAAAATGAGGTGTTTACAGACATAACAACACACATACATTTCATTTTTTGTTCTAAGAAATATCACATTTGGGTCCAATGTTCTGTTACTCAGTTTTCACAATAGTTTGGCTTTATATGCCAGGATTCTTGGAAAACTTGGTCACGAGTGAATGAATATTTATCACTTGTGTATCTTGGCATGCTTACTGCTGGAGAAAGAAAACATCATATTACATTATTCAGAAGCGCTAACTCAATTACTGCCACAAAGTTTTACTGAAACCTTTACAATATAATACAGGTTGAGTATCCCATATCCAAATATTCCGAAATACGGAATATTCCGAAATACGGACTTTTTTGAGTGAGAGTGAGAAAGTGAAACCTTTGTATTTTGATGGCTCAATGCACACAAACTTTGTTTAATACACAAAGTTATTAAAAATATTGTATTAAATGACCTTCAGGCTGTGTGTATAAGGTGTATATGAAACATAAATGAATTGTGTGAATGTAGACACACTTTGTTTAATACACAAAGTTATAAAAAATATTGGCTAAAATTAACTTTAGGCTGGGTGTATAAGGTGTATATGAA
This sequence comes from Pseudophryne corroboree, assembly GCF_028390025.1. NCBI lineage: Eukaryota > Metazoa > Chordata > Amphibia > Anura > Myobatrachidae > Pseudophryne > Pseudophryne corroboree. The sequence continues at coordinate 752,591,860 of NC_086447.1, forward strand.
ACATACATGCATTCTGTGCTTAGATTTAGGTCCCATCACCATGATATCTCATTATAGTATGCAGTTATTCCAAAATACGGAAAAATCCCATATCCAAAATACTTCTGGTCCCAAGCATTTTGGATAAGGGATAGTATGAAACAATCACAAACAATAGCAACAGAACAGAAAAAAAGGTAAATGATAGAATACTCTTATTCAGGAGAGAAAAGCGTACATATTCCAGTAGACATGCAGTATGGGAGGGAGTGTATCTGTGTACCAGATATTCAGAACAGTAAACATAAGTATTTAATTTGATTGGAAGGGAAAGTGTTCATATCGCAACAGCTCTGGATTTTAGAAAGGATATATGGGGCAGCTGCAGGGGCGGAACTACCATTGGTGCAGCAGGTGCATTGCAATGGGCCCCCTGAGGACTAAGGACCCCACTGCTTCCCAGAGCAGCAATGAGACCCTGCCTGCAGAGCATTTTGAGCAACGGCGGATGAGCAGAGAGAAGGGTGGACCCCACTATCTGAGGGACCTGCCCCTTACCTTAGGGAGGCAGGGATGACCCCTATCCGTTTAGTAGATAGACAGTGTCTAGTTAGACAGTCAATAGATAGACACCATATATTAGACAGACATTAGGTCAACAGGGTCAAAAGGTCGACAGGGTCAAAAGGTCGACATGGAAAGGGTCGACAGGCCAAAAGGCCGACGTGGAAAAGGTCGACATGGAAAAGGTCGACAGGTCAAAAGGTCAACATGGTCAAAAGGTCGACATGGTCAAAAGGTCGACATGATAATTGTCGACATAAAAAAGATAGACAAATGTGTTGTTGTTTTTAATTTAACATGTTTTTGGATTATTTCAAACTTTCTTTATCCATGTCGGCATAGAGTTGGTTATAAACCTTGTGGTGAGCGCAGCGAGCCACCGTGCCCGAAGCATGGCGAGCGAAGCGAGCCCCGCGAGGGTATGCCTTTCTGCAATTGGGGTGCCAGATGACAAAACTATCCACACAAAGCACAAAAATGCAAAAAACATGGTGTCTACCTTTTTCATGTTGACCATTTTCATGTCGACCTTTTGACCCTGTCGACATGTTGACCTGTCGACCTTTTGACCCTGTCGACCTTTTGACCTGTCGACCTTTTCCATGTCGACCTTTTGACCCCGTCGACCTAATGTCTGTCTAACATATGGTGTCTATCTATTGACTGTCTAACTAGACACTATCTATCTTTCATACCGGAACCGGGATGACCTTGGGTGTGCCAGGCTGATAGAGGAGTCCTATCAGCAAAAAATGATCACAGCCACATAATGCCTCTGATTAACAGACAGCTGTACATAATTGCTGATTTACCTCTGTGAATTGCAGGCAGCACACAACCGGTGTAACTGGCACTGTCAGGGTCTGCCTGAAAGAGTGCCAAACAGAGGAAAGCCACTGTGTTCCTGCCCTCACCAAGGTACATGTCCCATATTCTCAGGACACTGTGCTTGTAACCCTGTCACCCACTGCCTCCCCGTCACCCACGGCCTCCCCCTGCCTTCTGCTGTCACACTCTGCCACCACTTGCCTTACACTGTCACCCTATCCCTGTCATCCAATGCTGAGTGGCGTATTGTGAACTTGGGTTGGGGTAGAGGAAGGGGGTCCAAATTATATTTTTGCACCTGAGCCCACCACTCTCAAGTCCCGCCACTGGGCAGCTGGATATTTCCAAAACTGGGCTGTTATGGCTCTAGTCGCAATGTGGATACAGCCTGTCATATCTTCAGTGAATTAAGCTGTTGAAGTGATGAAAAGAGGAAATTTAGAATAGAGAGCAGAGGCTTGTTCCTTTGATTGGATTTATTAAGTCAATGACCTCCATCCAAATATTTTGGACAGCTCCACGATACATGTAGATGGGTCCCAACCTCTCCACAGTCCCACAAATAGGATTTACAGTTGGCCAGATATTATAAAGTTTGCCAGGTGTAAGGTACAACCTGTGAATAATTTTCACCAACACATCAGAGTGATTGATACAGTTAAGCTGGGTACACACTAGACGATATGTCATCCATAATATGCGTACTGACGCAGGTCACTAGCAAAATCTCTGTCGGCAATGCAGCAGGACCGACGGGAGAAGTCGATAGTGATGGCATGTCACGTCCCCCCCGTCGGACCTGGCGTTTGTATGTGTGTATGCATTTGCCGCATGCCTGGTCCCGTCACCCACGTTACTGTACTGGGTACACATAGTTAAGTGTGTACCCAGCTTTTGACATCTTATAAACATTTTGTAAGGCTTTATCCATTCATCTGTCAGAGGAAAGCGTCAGAGTGATGCCCATTAGATCGCATTGGCAATTTGTTTACCTGTATATGCAGAATAAGGACTTTGTAGCAAGTTGAAATACCATCTATATAACTAAATGATCAGAGATACAAGCTTGGCGGCGGTGTTTGACAATTCCATGACTGTATCCAATACTAGATTTATAGATAGTAATAAAAGTCTTGCATGGGAAAAAGTTTTCTGTATTGCAGTTGGGCAAGGAACATGAGAAAGCAAGGGTCATATAAGTCATGTGCCATGCTACGCCTTGATTAAGCCATCCAGACTGAGATTTGAAATGACGGTAGAGAGCGCCAGGTGTGAGAGGCGCAAAGTGAGGAGAGGTTGTGGGTAAATTTAAGCAGTTTTTCCAAGCATCTAAAGCTGGGTACACATTAGACAATATGTCGTCTGATCCAGCGGATTGGACCGACAAATCAGGTACATAATCTAGTGTGTACCCACTATGCCACTGACAGTTCGCTCTCCCACATGTCGGTAGTGATAACCTCCGTCGGCCCTGTCTCAAGAGTTATTCCTTAACATAATCTGAGCTGCTCCAACATGCAACAAACGTTTCTGAAACTTTAAATAGACTTTCTGAACACTGCTTTCATTTCAATTTTTGATCTTTCTCTTTATCATTTATCTAAAAAAAAGCCCCCCCCAAAACAGTAATTCCTTATCAATCCATGTCTTAATAAGCACCTGTCCCTGTGAATTCTAAAAGATGAACCTCCGCCACCTACGGCAGCAACGGAAATGTACACTGCTGAGTTCTGTCCCTGCAGTGTTACTAATACACATTGGTGATGGCCAGGTTGGTGTAAAGGGGGAGTGGCCTCATCGCGGGTGGGTGGTACGGGGGAGTGGAAGCACAGTCGCGCCATTGTGGCCCCACACTTTTCAATTCTCAGATTACCAGCACTGAATAGCGAGGACGGGACTACGATGACGCAAATCACGTCATCGGCCTCCCCAGAAAGCCCACTATGAAAGACGTCTGAGGGTGGTGAGGCCAGATCTGGGAGACTTGTCTAGCTTTCCAGGGGGACGGGAGCGCCACTCAATTCTTGGGAGCCTCCTGGCCGATCCGGGAGAGTAGGCAAGTATGGCTGCAACATATTTTCTATTTAAAGTGTATGCATGTACATTTACTGTATAAAAAGTAATACATTTCTGTATACTGCAAATCTGATGTATGTTTTATGTGGGTTTTACAGCCTTCAGTAAGCTTCAAAATATTTTCTTCAGTGAATTAAATTGGTCATAGCAATAAAAAGACCTGTTATCTCCTAATGAAGAAATCTCTAATGCTGATCTAACTGGATTCTGCAATATACACTTCTCACAACAATGGAATCCCACACAAGAGGGGTTGGGTATGGAGCGTCGGCAGTCGGGATCCCGGAGGTCAGAATACTGACCCCAGCCTCCAGAATGCCAGCAGCGGGGTGAGTGCTGCTGTCAGCATTCTCGGAGGTCGGGATCCCGGCGTCGGTATTCTGACCGCCAGGATCCCGACCACCGGGATCCCGACCGCCGGGATAGTAACTATATCCCCTCAAGAGTATGCTGCATCTCCACCCATTAGAAATGGCTATATAGGATATGGCCTCGGTTTAACCTGGAACGCAGTTACGCCTCCTCTGGCTCACCTCACCCGATTTGTGCCCGGCGCCGCAGGGAGATGCCGGGCGCCCGCTGAGGTTGTGTTACCAGTGGGCGCCTGGCTCTCTCTTCACAGCGGAAGCCGGCGGCAGAAGCTCACTACTGAGCTCCGGCTTCCGGCTCTGTCAGTGCGCGCTTTGGGAGAGACGTCATGACGTCTCTCTCATAGTGCTGGGTAGCGGACGCCAGGAGGATCACAGCGGTCCGACACGGGAGCGGCGCTTGGTAAGTATAGTGTTGTTGTTTTTTTTAAACATATGTGTGACTGTGTCTACTGTGGGCAAGCTACAGGGGGGCAAACTACTGGGGGCAAGTTACAGGGGGCAATCTACTGGGGGCAAGTTACAGGGGGCTAACCACTGGGGGCAAGCTACAGGGGGGGGGGCAAACTACTGGGGGCAATCTACTGAAGGGCAAGCTACAGGGGGCTAACCACTGGGGGCAATCTACTGACGGGCAAGCTACAGGGGGCTAACCACTGGGGGCAATCTACTGGGAGCATAACTACTGGGGGGCAAACTACTGGGGGCAAGCTACAGGGGGGCTAACCACTGGGGGCAATCTACTGGGGGCAAGATACTGGGGGCAAACTACAAGGGTGCAAGCTACTGGGGACAAACTACAGCGGCGCATTACTACTGGGGGCATAACTACAGGGGCACATTACTACTGGGGGCATAACTACAGGGGCGCATTACTACTGGGGGATTAACTACAGGGGGGCATTACTACATGGGGCTAAACTACTGGGGGCATTACTACTTGGGGGCTAAATTACAGGGGGCTAAACTACAAGGGGACAAACTACAGGGGGGCATTACTACTGGGGGCTAAACAACAAGGGGGCAAACAACAAGGGGGCTAAACTACTGGGGGCATTACTACTTGGGGCAAACTACATGGGGCTAAACTACAGGGGCTACCAACAAGGGGGCTAAACTACTGGGGGCATTACTACTTGGGGCAAACTACATGGGGCTAAACTACTGGGGCATTACTACTGGGGGGCTAAACTACATGGGGCAAACTACATGAGGACTAAACTACAGGGGCTAAACTACTGGGGGCATTACCACTGGGAGGCTAAACTAAAGTGGGGGTTAACTACTGGGGTCATAACTGCAGGGGCATTACCATTGAGGGCTAAACTACAGGGTGCTAAACGACTGGGGGCATTACTACAGGCGACATTACTATGGGGGGAAATACTACACAGGGACATTACCATTACAGGGTGCTAAATGACTGGGGGCATTACTACAGACGACATTACTACTGGGGGCAATACTACACAGGGGCATTACCATTAAGGGCATTACTAATAGGGGCAATACTAATGAGGGCATTGCAAAGGGGGCACTTCATAAGGGGCATCACTCGTGGGGACATAAGGGACACTACTACTGGGGGCAATGCATAAGGGGCACTACCACTGTGGGCACTACCAGTACAGTGGACATTGCATAAGGAGCACTACTACTGTGGGCATTGTGTATTACGGGGTGCTACTACTGTCGGCATTATGTGTATTAGGGGTGCTACTACTGTGGACATTATTACTATTGTGAGACCATGCCCCTTTCTTTTTGAGACCACGCCCATAGGCGCACGCAATATATTTATTGCATGGGCGCCGGCGGAGAGGGAGTGAGTTCCACCACCTCTCTAGGACCACTTTAAGCACTGGATATGGCTATACAATCATCTACAATAAACTTGTTTCTTAGCGTTGTACAAAGCTGGAGGGGCACCTGTGCTATCCCACATGGCTCCTACTGCAGTGACGTAGAAAGGACAGACCAAGAGAAGGGAGAACACTGCAGCACCGGGTACATATAGCGGAGTGTGGGCAGGGATGAGGTGACTCGGGTCTATGTTATTAGTACCATACCTTTTTAGAATTCCTAGATAAAGGAATACATTACTACTAGAAGCATCCACCCAGGTCAAACGACAAGTCACTTCTACCTCCTAGGTATTGCTGCATACGTGGTGGGGCCAATGAAGAACTGACAGCGACTTGGCTGTAATTAAACCTGTATGCTGAGTTGTACACATGTATGTGACAGCATCCCAACCATCTCCTGGTGCATATGATGTGTTTCATAGATGCCATTCTTATTAGTGGGTACTGACACCAGCCCTACGCTTAGTGAAAAAGATCATTCTATGTACACACAGCTTTCCATAGCCAGAAATTCTGTCAACACACCCTTAACTTGGCTCTGTAGCGTGTGGGGGAAATGTACTAAGCAGTGAAGAGAGTGGAGACGTGAGCCATTGGAGAAGTTGCCCATGGCAACCAATCAGCATTGAAGTAACATTTATAATTTGCATACTACAACATTATACAGAGCAGCTGATTGGTTGCCATGGGCAACTTCTCCACTGGCTCACTTCTTCACTTTCATTGCTTAGTACATGTACCGTCTGCAAAACTGCATCAACCACAGTGAGTACAGATGCGTGCCATTACATAACAGATAGAATTGCTCTCACAATGCATATCCTACACAAGTCCTAGATAATTAGATATTCTGAAGTAGATAATTATGCATATTGATTCATTTTAGTATTCTAGACCAGGTCATAAGTGGTAACGTCAAACAATGTGTTATGCTCTGCGGTATTCTACACGGTTTTCTCTTTTGGTCATATACTTGATCACTGACCAAAGCTAATAATTACAAATACTGCCCTGCAAGTAACGTTACTGCTGCACTTTCTCACATACAGTATGCTGTTTTGACTTTCTCCAGAATCCCAGTTAAAGGTCACTAGGAAATGTAATATTGTGCTGGGTAACCAATACCAGCTCTATAGTTATTTGCAGTTTATTATTGTACCTGTCTGAGTAAAAGCAATGTGGCAGTGGCAGACATCAGCACTAGAGGGGTAATTCAGAGATGATCGCAGCAGCAAATTTGTTAGCAGTTGGGCAGAACCATGGCCCTCATTCCGAGTTGATCGGTCGCAAGGCGAATTTAGCAGAGTTACACACGCTAAGCCGCCGCCTACTGGGAGTGAATCTTAGCTTCTTAAAATTGCGACCGATGTATTCGCAATAATGCGATTACTAACTACTTAGCAGTTTCAGAGTAGCTCCAGACTTACTCTGCCTGTGCGATCATTTCAGTGCTTGTCGTTCCTGGTTGACGTCACAAACACACCCAGCGTTCGCCCAGGCACTCCCACCGTTTCTCCGGCCACTCCTGCGTTTTTTCCGGAAACGGTAGCGTTTTCAGCCACACGCCCCTGAAACGCCGTGTTTCCGCCCAGTAACACCCATTTCGTGTCAATCACATTACGATCGCCGGAGCGAAGAAAAAGCCGTGAGTAAAAATACTTTCTTCAAAGTAAAGTTACTTGGCGCAGTCGCAGTGCGAACATTGCGCATGCGTACTAAGCGGATTTTCACTGCGATGCGATGAAAAATACCGAGCGAACAACTCGGAATGAGGGCCCATGTGCACTGCAGGGGAGGGGGGGGGGGTTGATATAACATGTGCAGAGAGAGTTAGATTTGGGTGTGGTGTATTCAAACTGAAATCTAAAATGCAGTGTAAAAACAAAGCAGCCAGTATTTACCCTGCACAGAAACAAAATAACCCACCCAAATCTAACTCTCTCTGCACGTTATATATCTGCCCCCCCTCCCCCCGCAGTGAACATGGTTTTGCCCAATTGCTAACAAACTTGCTGCTCTGATCAACTCAGAATTACCCCCCATGTGCACTGCAGGTGGGGAAGATATAACATTTGCAGAGAGAGTTAGATTTGGGTGGGTTATTTTGTTTCTGTGCAGGGTAAATACTGGCTGCTTTATTTTTACACTGCAATTTAGATTTCAGTTTGAACACCCCCCCCCCCCCCCCAAATCATATACCCCTTTTCCACTTGCTAGCACCGGTCACAGCCGGGAGACTGACACGGCTGCGACCTGTGCTAGAGCCCCCTTCTACACTCATATTGCCGGGTTGGTGACGCTGCTGCTGACGCGGCAGTGGCGGCGCTGGGAGATCACATGATCTCCCAGCGCCGCCCTTCCATACACTGAACGGGAGCCGTGTCACATCGACACGGCTTCCGTTTACAATGCACAGCTTACCGGGTTCAACCCGGCAAGCTACCCGGGTAGGATTCCCGGATCACTTGATCCGGGAATTTTGCAGGGGGGGCCGTTTCCACTAGAAAAAACACGGGTATATGCGCGCTTACCCGTGTTTTTAGAGCTAGTGGAAAAGGGGTTTAACTCTCTCTGCACATGTTATATCTACCCCACCTGCAGTGCACAAAGGCCCTCATTCCGAGTTGATTGCACCAAGCAACTTTTTGCTGCTGGTGCGATCAACTAATCTCCGCCTATGGGGGAGTGTATTTTAGCATAGCAGGGCTGCGAACGCTTGTGCAGCCCTGCTATGCTAAAAAAGTTTAACTCAAAACAAGACTAGCCCAGCAGCTACTCACCCAGTATGATGGATCCAGCGATGAAGGTCCCGGTCCTGACGTCAGACATCCACCCTCCGTTCGCCTGGACACACCTGCGTTCTTCTTACCACTCCCCGAAAACGTCTGGAAATGGTGAGTATCCGCCCCGGAACGCCTCCCGCCTGTCCATCTTCTTGCGATCGCCGCTGCGATCACATTTGTCGCTGGTGGCGTCATCGCCCCAGGCAACGACACACGGGCACAATGCGCATTTCCGACCCGTTCGCACCGCAGCATAGAACCGCTGCGTGCGAACGGGTCGGAATGACCCCTATCGTTTTGCCCAACTGCTAACAAATTTGCTGCTGCGATAAACTCTGAATTACCCCCATTGTTCCTACATTTAAAACAGGAGAGCAACGCTCACTGAACTACTCTCGGATAAAAATGTGTTTCTTTATGATCAAATAAGTGCAAGCACCTATGCCATGCCGGGTTCTAGGACCAGCTAGCTGTTACACTTAATTGGCAAGTGAACTGTAAATGCTGGTCTGATCTATCAGGAGAAAAGTGGATATTTCTAATCCTAAAGTATTCCTATAGAAATCTGGTGACCTGTGTCTGTTTACCAGAAATAACCAATGGTAATTGTTTGTTCACAGACCTTTACTCACATTTAGGGGGGTATTCAATTAGGTCTGTTTTTTTTCCGCCTAGGCGGATGGGGATTTGCCCTATTCATAGCATGGCTTTTTCTCCTAGGTGAAAAATTCAGCAGGAGCGAAAAACATGTGGATCAGCAAATCCACGTTTTCTCACATGCGCCCGCAAAATTGCGAGCCGTTTTTTGACGATTTTGAAGCATTTTTCACCAATACCTTTTCACTATAAAAAAAGTTGAAAAGGCAGTGGTGAAAATGCCTTAAAACCGGGCGAAAATAGGCCACAATTGAATAGGCAGGGGGGAGAATTCTATTGCTTCGAGATTACCAGAGCTAGTTGAATAACCCCTTAAGCTGTGACAAACATGTTAGTAAAACAAGGTTCATGAAATGGTCAACTCTGACTTGACTCAGAAATATTGCCTCATTCATGGCCTGTTTTGACACATGCAACACTTTTTACTCATATAAATCGTGTTGGTTAAGTTATCAGTGATTTTATTTATCACCGATACATAGTTATAGAAAGGAAGAACACAGACGTACCTTAAATATCAGATGTTATGCTATTTAATAAAGCTTTTGTGAACAACTTTTCATATTCTAAATGCAGAGATACAACTAACATTAAAGGCACTGGCGTGCGCAGCACATTTTATTAGGGGGTGCACCGTCGGAGGGGTGTGTATAGCACCGCCTTTTGGGGCGTGTCTAGCACCATCTATTGATGGTCAACACATATAAATTATCCACCCTTGTACCAATCCTAATAAAGCAGATACATTGTTTGGTGCACACCACAACATCTGACAAACACCCCTGATGGCACTCGCTGCAATTACACTGCTCCTCCTCAGCCTGGTCTGGCTCCCCCACTCTTTCCCCTGCAAGCTGCAGCAGCTTACTTACAAGTCAGTCACTCACTGACACTCACAGTCGCAGACTAGTACTGCTGCTGCTGGAAAAACGAGTGACGTGTCAATGCTGCTGCCGACCGCCTGCCAATATTGAATATGTCTTCCTAAGAGGAACGCTGGCTGCATGCTGATCCTCATCAGTGGCTGGCATTGGCATAGCATAGAAGGAGAGAGGTGGGCATGGGGCGGGTGTGACGGGTGGGCGTGCGAGCAGCATGACGTAATCACGTCACATCACCCTGTTTTTGTACATGGAGGTGAAGCTGGGAGTTTGAAAGCCGGTGTCAGTGGCACCCTTGATTAACCAAGGCGTCCGGTCAGTAATGCAGTCCTGACGGTGCAGTGCAGAGGGGACAGTAATCAGCCTGCTCGGCGATCGCTGCATCAGGCATGTGAGATCGGGGTGCCACACATTAGGGGGTGCCTGTGCCCACCAGGCACACCCCCTGCGCACACCTATGATTAAAGGTAAGTGACAGAAAAATGAAACACAAATATTAAAGTCACTTAGAAGGCGTTTGGCCTGCATGTCTGTGGCATGGAGTATTGCAATGTCTGGGACATACAACCCTGTTATATCACAAGAAAGTAACTTAGCTGCCATCTGGTGGATTGTTGTGGGAAATGTGCTGGCTCTGGTGTCCTTGCAGAATATCCTCTAAATACCTGATTTGGGTTTAAAACTAAAATTATCTTTCTATACATATTTTGTTCAATTTGTCAAAAAATTACAATCCAATCCAGTGCAGATTCCAAACCCCAAGCTCTTTCTTGGGTTTAAAACTGGCGACTACAAAAGACCATCGTATGTGATGATTCAGTGTTATGCTACTATAAAGTCAGCTGACCTGTTTTTGACGGTTACTTATACCCCTTTGTGACCGCGTAAGGCGGGTTGCAGCCGGGAGCCATACATGGGTGCTTGCCGGGTGCGACCCACCTGAGCCCCTATTTGCCGCTCTACCCAACCCGGCGTATTGGGCAGGGGCGGCACTTGGAGATCACATGATCTCCAAGTGCCGCCTGTCCTTATAGTGTGTACGGGAAACAGGTCGCATCGACCCGGCTTTCACGTTCACACAGCACAGCGAACCGAGTTGAACACGCATTTGTTCAAGTAAAAATATGGTCATGTGGGAAGTATTTTCTCCTATGCACACTAGTCTGGTAGCCTATTAAAGAACTCTATAGAAGGACAGGATAAATAGCAGGCAAGAGTCACAGGTTGTACTTACGGAGTGTTCACAGAATAAGAAATATGAAGTCTATCACAGTACAGGAATAACCCACAGTATATACTTGAAAAGTACTTATACTAGTACTTGTGAAAATCATTCAGTGTGTACGCAGGATTGCGCGCTCCCGCATGTCTTCGGGTTGGCTGCATGCATGGCCAATAAGACAATATAATACGTGCAGTGTAACGAAGGATGAAACGAGGTATACGTTCTGTTGTTTATTACATCACATAGTATGTGCAGGCAAACTTGCATATGCGGGGTGAGGAGAATTTAAACCTACCATCACCAAGATTGCACGTCACTCTAGAGCAGGCATGTCCAACCTGCGGCCCTCCAGCTCTTGTGAAACTACATATACCAGCATGCCCTGACACAGTTTTGCTGTCAGAGAATGCTCAAGCTGTGTCAGGGCATGCTGGGATGTGTAGTTTCTCAACAGCTGGAGGGCCGCAGTTTGGACATTCCTGCTCTAGTGTACCCAGCCTAAGTGAAAAGGAGGCAGAGCCCGTGGAGCCAGAAAGAGGAGAGTTTCTCTTTGTGCGGTTTACAGTGTGATAAATTCTGCCCTCTTTTATTTTTTATTGCTGTAATTTACTACATGTGTTACCACTAGGATATGATGTGATCTGTGTGCAATTTCTCATCCACGTAACAACTCCTTTCTCCGGCAGGATCCACAGGTTATCCACAGGATAACAATGGGATATGATGGAGCGACAGCGGATTGGCACCAAACGATCAAAAGCTTTCTGGCCTCCCAGGATGCAACAGGCCCGTCCATATATCCCGCCCACTGGCTCAGGCAAATCAGTTTTTTTGTTTGGTGCGGCAGGAGCCGGACCATGGTCAGAGGGCTACTGTTTCCTTAGCAGCCCCAAGCTTTTTTTTTTTTCCCCAATAATGTTTTTATTAAAGTCAAGCAAAAGATAGTACAAGGTATTATAGACATGCCATAATCGAGTGCAAGTGACAGTACAATAAACAGAGAACATCAACATAAAAGTCAGATTACACAATTATTTTGTGACATACAGTGATGAGAGGTGAGAAAAAACAAACTGTAATGATGTCCATCTTCATGGTCTTTAGGTATCATCAAATACACGAGCACAAATGTCTATCTTACGATATCAAATCAAAGATTTTCTCTTTTTCCAACCAGTATGAAAGGATAACACAATGATTTCAGTAATAATAAGGAATTATTGTGTATTTAAGGAACACACCATATAGGTAACCAGATAACAAAAAGCTACACATATCTGAACTGGATAGTAAGTGCCACATGGTATGTAATAGTTATGTATGAAACTAGAGAAATATTTATACATTGAATCATTAAAGAGAAAGGCTTCAGTTGTGTGTATAGGAACAGTCTAAGGAAAATCAATAAGATTTCCAAAGAAAAAAATTTTCCGGACGGATATCGATAAGTAAGTAAGCCGATTTATGCATCAACCTTCTCCCTGTCTAGGGAGAGCATAACAATTTGAGTAAATACTGGGGGCTTGTGTTCCACATGATGACTACCATGAGGTTCTTTACATCAGTAAGCACAGGTCCTTGTCTGACACATAACTAGTCCTGATGGGTTTTGTGTATCAAAAAGTATGGGTAAAATGACCAGAATGAGAGAATAAAAAAAATAAGAATTTACTCACCGGTAATTCTATTTCTCGCAGTCCGTAGTGGATGCTGGAAACTCCGTAAGGACCATGGGGAATAGACGGGCTCCGCAGGAGACTGGGCACTCTAAAGAAAGATTTAGTACTATCTGGTGTGCACTGGCTCCTCCCTCTATGCCCCTCCTCCAGACCTCAGTTAAGGAAACTGTGCCCGGAAGAGCTGACATTACAAGGAAAGGATTTTGGAATCCAGGGTAAGACTCATACCAGCCACACCAATCACACTGTACAACTTGTGATAAACTTACCCAGCTAACAGTATGAACAACAACTGAGCATCACTCAACCGATGCTACATAACCATAACCCTTTGTTAGGCAATAACTATATACACGTATTGCAGAAAGTCCGCACTTGGGACGGGCGCCCAGCATCCACAACGGACTACGAGAAATAGAATTACCGGTGAGTAAATTCTTATTTTCTCTAACGTCCTAGTGGATGCTGGGGACTCCGTAAGGACCATGGGGATTATACCAAAGCTCCCAAACGTGCGGGAGAGTGCGGATGACTCTGCAGCACCGTATCAAACTTGTAGAACTTTGCAAATGTGTTTGAACCCGACCAAGTACCAGCTCGGCAAAGCTGTAATGCCGAGACCCCGCGGGCAGCCGCCCAAGAAGAGCCCACCTTCTTTGTGGAATGGGCTTTCACTGATTTTTGGATGCGTCAATCCAGCCGCAGAATGAGCCTGCTGAATCGTGTTACAGATCCAGCGAGCAATGGTTTGCTTTGAAGCAGGAGCACCCAGCTTGTTGGATGCATACAGGATAAACAGTGAGTCAGTTTTCCTGACTCCAGCCGTCCTGGCAACATAGATCTTCAAAGCCCTGACTACATCAAGCAACTTGGAATCCTCCAAGTCACGAGTAGCCGCAGGCACCACAATGGGTTGGTTCAAATTAAAAGATGACACCACCTTTGGCAGAAACTGCGGACGAGTTCGCAATTCTGCCCTATCCATATGGAAAACCAGATAGGGGCTTTTACATGACAAAGCCTCCAATTCTGACACACGCCTAGATGAGGCTAGGGCCAACAGCATGACCACTTTCTACGTGAGATACTTTAGCTCCACTGTCTTAAGTGGCTGAAACCAGTGGGATTTCAGGAAAGCCAAGACCACGTTAAGATCCCAAGGTGCCACTGGTGGCACAAAAGGAGGCTGAATATGCAGCACTCCCTTAACAAACGTCTGAACCTCAGGCAGTGAAGCCAGTTCTTTTTGAAAGAAAATGGATAGGGCCGAAATCTGGACCTTTATGGACCCTAATTTTAGGCCCATAGTCACACCTGACTGTAGGAAGTGCAGGAATCGACCCAGCTGGAATTCCTCTGTAGGGGCCTTCCTGGCCTCACACCAAGCAACATATTTTCGCCATATATGGTGATAATGTTTTGCTGTCACGTCCTTCCTAGCCTTTATCAGCGTAGGAATAACTGCGTCCGGAATACCCTTTTCTGCTAGGATCCGGCGTTCAACCGCCATGCCGTCAAACGCAGCCGCGGTAAGTCTTGGAACAGACAGGGCCCCTGTTGCAACAGGTCCTGTCTGAGAGGCAGAGGCCATGGGTCCTCTGTGAGCATTTCTTGCAGTTCCGGGTACCAAGTCCTTCTTGGCCAATCCGGAACAATGAGTATTGTTCTCACTCCTCTTTTTCTTACGATTCTCAGTACCCTGGGTATGAGAGGAAGAGGAGGAAACACATAGACCGACTGGAATACCCACGGTGTCACCAGTGCGTCCACAGCTATCGCCTGAGGGTCCCTTGACCTGGCGCAATACCTCTTTCATTTTTTGTTGAGGCGGGACGCCATCATGTCCACCTGTGGCAGTTCCCATCGATTTACAATCTGCGTGAAGACTTCTTGATGAAGTCCCCACTCTCCCGGGTGGAGGTCGTGTCTGCTGAGGAAGTCTGCTTCCCAGTTGTCCACTCCCGGAATGAACACTGCTGACAGTGCTTGCACGTGATTCTCCGCCCAACGAAGAATCCTGGTGGCTTCCGCCATTGCCACCCTGCTTCTTGTGCCGTCCTGGCGGTTTACATGAGCGACTGCAGTGATGTTGTCTGACTGAATCAGCACTGGTTGGTCTCGAAGCAGAGGCTCCGCTTGACTCAGGGCGTTGTATATGGCCCGTAGCTCCAGGATATTTATGTGCAGACAAGTCTCCTGACTTGACCACAGCCCTTGGAAGTTTCTTCCTTGAGTGACTGCCCCCCACCCTCGGAGGCTTGCATCCGTGGTCACCAGGACCCAGTCCTGTATGCCGAATATGCGGCCCTCGAGGAGGTGAGCACCTTGTAGCCACCACAGAAGAGACACCCTGGCCCTGGGGGACAGGGTGATCAGCCGATGCATCTGAAGATGCGATCCGGACCACTTGTCCAGCAGATCCCACTGAAAGATCCTCGCATGGAACCTGCCGAAGGGAATGGCTTCGTATGAAGCCACCATCTTTTCCAGGACTCGCGTGCAGTGATGCACCGATACCTGTTTTGGTTTCAGGAGGTCCCTGACCAGAGATGCTAATTCCTGGGCCTTCTCCTCCTGGAGAAACACCTTCTTCTGTTCTGTGTCCAGAATCATACCCAGGAAAAGCAGACGCGTCGTAGGAATCAGCTGCGACTTTGGAACATTCAGAATCCAGCCGTGCTGTTGCAACACTTCCTGAGAGAGTGCTACCCTGATCAACAACTGCTCCCTGGACCTCGCCTTTATGAGGAGATCGTCCAAGTACGGGATATTTATAACTCCCTTCTGCCGAAGGAGTATCATCATTTCGGCCATTACCTTGGTAAATATTCTCGGTGCCGAGGACAGGCCAAACGGCAACGTCTGGAATTGGTAATGACAGTCCTGTACCACAAATCTGAGGTACTCCTGGTGAGGTGGATAAATGGGGACATGCAAGTAAGCATCTTTGATGTCCAGCGACACCATAAAATCCCCCTCTTCCAGGCTTGCAATAATCGCTCTGAGCGATTCCATTTTGAACTTGAATTTCTTTATATAAGTGTTCAAGGATTTTAAATTCAGAATGGGTCTCACCGAACCGTCCGGTTTCGGTACCACAAACATTGTGGAATAGTAACCCCTTCCCTGTTGAAGGAGGGGGACCCTGACAATCACTTGCTGGAGGTACAGCTTGTGAATTGCCGCCAGCACTACCTCCCTTTCCATGGGGGAAGCTGGCAAGGCTGATTTGAGGTAACGGCGGGGGGGGGGGGGGGGGGGGGGTTCGCTTCGAATTCCAGCTTGTATCCCTGAGATACCATTTCTATAGCCCAGAGATCCACCTGTGAGCGAACCCACTGGCTGCTAAAGTTTCGGAGACGCGCCCCCACCGCACCTGGCTCCGCCTGTGGAGCCCCAACGTCATGCGGTGGACTTAGTGGAAGCAGGGGAGGACTTTTGTTCCTGGGAACTGGCTGCATGGTGCAGCTTCTTACCTCTACCCTTGCCTCTGGCAAGAAAGGATGCGCCCCTGACTCTCTTGCCTTTCTGGGAATGAAAGGACTGCATTTGATAATATGGTGCTTTCTTAGGCTGTGAGGAAACCTGAGTCAAGAAAGTCGACTTTCCAGCTGTCGCTGTAGACACGAGGTCCGACAGACCGTCCCCAAACAATTCCTCACCCTTATAAAGCAAAACCTCCATGTGTTTTTTAGAATCAGCATCTCCTGTCCATTGCCGAGTCCATAAGACCCTCCTGGCAGAAATGGACATAGCATTAATTCTAGAGCCCAGCAGGCAAATGTCCCTCTGAGCATCCCGCATATATAAGACGACGTCTTTGATATGGCCCAGGGTTAGCAAAACAGTATCTCTGTCGAGGGAATCTATGTCGTTTAACAGAGTATCTGTCCACGCTGCTACAGCACTACACATCCAGGCTGAAGCAATAGCAGGTCTCAGTAGAGTACCAGAGTGTATATACACTGACTTCAGGATAGCTTCCTGCTTTCTATCCGCAGGCTCCTTTAGGGCGGCCGTATCCTGAGACGGCAGGGCCACCTTTTTAGATAAGCGTGTCAGCGCCTTGTCCACCCTAGGGGATGTTTCCCAACGTAACCTGTCCGTTGGCGGGAAAGGGTACGCCATCAGTAACCTCTTAGAAATCACTAATTTCTTATCAGGGGAACTCCACGCTTCTTCACACAATTCATTTAATTCATCAGATGGGGGAAAAGTCACTGGCTGTTTTTTCTCCCCAAACATATAAACCCTCTTGGTATTACCAGGGTTAATCTCAGAAATGTGTAATACATCTTTTATTGCAACAATCATGTATCGGATGGCTTTGGTCATTTTAGACTGTAAATGTGCCTCATCATCGTCGACGCTGGAGTCGGACTCCGTGTCGACATCTGTGTCAACCATCTGAGATATAGGGCGTTTATGAGCCCCTGACGGTTTCTGAGTCGCCTGGGCAGGCGCGGGCTGAGACCCCGGCTGTCCCAAGGCTGCAGCGTCATCAAACCTTTTATGTAAGGAGCTTACATTGTCGTTTAAGACCTTCCACATATCCATCCAATCAGGTGTTGGCCCCGACGGGGGCGACCCCACACTTATCTGCCCTTGCTCCGCCTCCACGTAACCCTCCTCATCAAACATGTCGACACAGCCGTACCGACACACCGCACACACACAGGGAATGCTCAGACTGAGGACAGGACCCCACAAAGTCCTTTGGGGAGACAGAGAGAAAGTATGCCAGCACACACCACAGCGCTATATAACACAGGGATTTTCACTGACAATAAGTGATTTACCCAATAGCTGCTTTATAAGTCTTATTTGCGCCTAAATTTATGTGCCCCCCCTCTCTTTTTAACCCGTCTTGTACCTGGATACTGCAGGGGAGAGCCTGGGGAGCTGCTTCCAGCGGAGCTGTGAAGAAAAAATGGCGCTGGTGTGCTGAGGAAGAAGGCCCCGCCCCCTCAGTGGCAGGCTTCTGTCCCGCTTTCTGTGTAAAAAAATGGCGGGGTTTTTTACATATATACAGTGCCAGACTGTATATATGTATTTTTATGCCAAAAGGTACCACAATTGCAGCCCAGGGCGCCCCCCCCAGCGCCCTGCACCCTAGTGACCGGAGTGTGTAAGTGTGCTGGGAGCAATGGCGCACAGCTGCGGTGCTGTGCGCTACCTTATTGAAGACAGGAGTCTTCAGCCGCCGATTTCGTCGTCTTCAAGCTTCTGTTCTTCTGGCTCTGCGAGGGGGACGGCGGTGCGGCTCCGTGAACGGACGATCGAGGACAGGTGCCTGTGTTCGAACCCTCTGGAGCTAATGGTGTCCAGTAGCCTAAGAAGCACAAGCTAGCTGCAAGCAGGTAGGTTTGCTTCTCTCCCCTTAGTCCCACGTAGCAGTGAGTCTGTTGCCAGCAGAAGCTCACTGAAAATAAAAAACCTAACAAATACTTTCTTTACTAGCAAGCTCAGGAGAGCCCACTAGGAGCACCCAGCTCTGGCCGGGCACAGATTCTAACTGAGGTCTGGAGGAGGGGCATAGAGGGAGGAGCCAGTGCACACCAGATAGTACCTAATCTTTTCTTTAGAGTGCCCAGTCTCCTGCGGAGCCCGTTTATTCCCCATGGTCCTTACGGAGTTCCCAGCATCCACTAGGACGTCAGAGAAATATATTTCTGCGCCTAAATTTTTGTGCCCCCCCTCTCTTTTTTACCCTCTATTGCACCTGTATACTGCAGGGGAGAGCCTTGGGAGCGTCCTTCCAGCGGAGCTGTGAAGAGAAAATGGCGCTGGTGTGCTGAGGAAGAAGGCCCCGCCCCCTCAGCGGCGGGCTTCTGTCCTGCTTTAATGTGTAAAAAATGGCGGGGGCTCGGGCATATATACAGTCCCAGACTGTATATATGTCTATTTTTGCCAAAAAGGTAATTAATTGCTGCCCAGGGTGCCCCCCCCTGCGCCCTGCACCCTACAGTGACCGGAGTGTGCGGTGTGCTGTGGGAGCAATGGCGCACAGCTGCAGTGCTGTCCGCTACCTTAAGTGAAGACAGGAGTCTTCAGCCGCCGATTTTGATGTCTTCATGCTTCTGCTGCTTCTGTTCTTTTGGATCTGCGAGGGGGACGGCGGCGCGGCTCCGGGAACGGACGATCAAGATTAGGTACCTGTGTTCGATCCCTCTGGAGCTAATGGTGTCCAGTAGCCTAAGAAGCGCTACCTAGCTGCCGTGAGTAGGTTTGCTTCTCTCCCCTCAGTCCCTCGTAGCAGAGAGTCTGTTGCCAGCAGAAGCTCTCTGAAAATAAAAAACCTGACAAAATACTTTCTTTTCTAGCAAGCTCAGGAGAACCCACTAGAAGCACCCAGCTCTGGCTGGGCACAGATTCTAACTGAGGTCTGGAGGAAGGGCATAGAGGGAGGAGCCAGTGCACACCAGATAGTACTAAATCTTTCTTTAGAGTGCCCAGTCTCCTGCGGAGCCCGCTATTCCCCATGGTCCTTACGGAGTCCCCAGCATCCACTAGGACGTTAGAGAAAATTGGTTTTCATTGGTCAATGCTGGCAAATGAGATTCCCCAATTGTCTTGGTTATGTCAATAAGCGTAACTTTACGACAAAGACTAGGTGTAATCAAGGTGGTCAAAGGTACTTCATCAAGCACAGGCATATGGCCGAAATAAGATTGTTTGGACACATGAAATTCCCCATACGTCTCAGGTAGATCAAAAGAGGAAACTTTGAGATCAATATCAGTAGTAGTCGAGTTAGCCAAAACGGTGGGCGGAGAAGCAATGACTTGAGAAGTTTGAGTTGTAGTCAACATTGTAAATGGTACGCTAGTGCAATCAGTGAGGCTGTATTGGGAACTAGCAACTGGAGAAGTAAACGAAGCAAGGCGTGACAATGCGATTTGTAAAGACATCCAGATGCTATCTAGCTTTCTATCTAACAAAGACATGGCAGTTGTTTATTGTGAGTTAAAGGTGAATATAGCAAGCTGTATTTTATACAATGTTCAACCGCATGTGAAATTATCAACTACTGCTAATATAATCAAGGTAGCAAATTCAATCAATGTCTTAATAAAGACATGAATAACTTTGCAACAGTAAAATTTTTTCTGTAATAAGCACGAATAGTAATTAGATAGCAGATATAAAACGTTCCAAGAGTGACTGAATAAGCATAAGAGGTAACTTCTGGTAATACAATATAATGGTAAATTATCCTCTTCAGAATATCTAACAGTGTGTAAAGTTATCTACTATTGCTAATAGAAAGACAAGTGAATTCAGTCAGTACTGTATATCCGGACTCAGTTATCTTAGTTTTTGACTCTAATATAAATCTGTATAAGCAGATAGCAGTTCGGTACAGACAGCTTTAGATACCGGGTTATAGGGTGAAGTTAACTCTCCGCTGAAATTAGTTGCCAAATTGCACACAGGGGACAGCCGCAGATTCAACAGGTGCAGCAAAGGAGCAGACACTTCATTCAGCTCTACCAACAATTTGCAGCCTTTTCAAGCAGAAAGAGCACCTCCGGGAACCACCGACAGGAAATCCAGCAAAGAAGTAGTGTACGTATCCCCAAGCCCCAGCACTGGAACTAACGGCGAGGCACCAGTCAAGGTCCGGCCGAGAGGCTCCGCTGATGGGCAGAAAAGTCAGAAGGGGCAAATAGGTCTCGGAGCTGCACTCCGTTAGCAGACTAGGCTCCAGCAATACCTGTCCAGCCGCCTTCCCGCCACCGTCCTCCAGGGTCCTCTTCGCTCCTCCACCCCCGTCAGCAAGGATGCAGCTGCAGAACATTACAATCTAGACGGAAGGTAAACAGCACTGGCTCAGGGTAAACAGCACTGGCCCGACAGATGGTGACGACCGAGTCAAAGACGATGTCCCAGCAGGCTACAGAAAGGTAAGCTGATGCGTTCGGCGGTCTCCCGCGGCTCCTCTATAGTTCCCCAGCAAGGTCTCCATGTGTAGCGCCAAACTCCACCCGACTGCAAACGCCGGAGCCCAGCCGCTCCGATAGACAGCGAGTCACAGAAAAGGGTGTTAGGGAGGGTAAGGGTGGGTCAGGAGAGGCATTAAATAAGTCTAAAGTTGCTCAGGCTTGCAAGAGAAGCTCAGCCCCAAGCTTTCTCATTTTATTTTTATAGTCTTACTATATTTTAAGTGATCTTTCTAAACAGCGTCTTATACGCATATTGGAAAGAGTCGCTCCAACAACTCTCCATCGGGTCGCGACAATGCTTACCCACGAGTAGAGTGCTGTTTCGGTGGGCGCCTGTGTCGGATATACTAGCAGGTCCATCAGACGTTACTAGGCTGTGGCCGGAGCACAGAGAGAAGGTAAGGCATCGGTTCCGCTTAGTAGATGGAATACGGACACAGCCACACTGTTTTGGGAGGAGACTACCAAACAGTAGCTGACGCGCCACCACCAAGGGTGCTCCAGCACTAAGCTTTAGGGATCTTAGGCACCAGTAATAGCATGAGGCCGTGAGCCCTAGGATTGATGTCAGCAGTGGGGAGTCAGACGCTCTCCTGGTCGCCCCTCCCCCTGGTTCATGACCAGTTTCTGCCGAGTCTCCCGCCATGAACTGATTCCTCGCTTCCGTCTCAGACGCTACCAGAGGGGACTCGGTCACAGCATAGGCCGCTGAATCAGTGTTCACTAAGCGCTACCACAAGAGATCCGGTCGCAGCATAGGCGGCTATGTGACCACTGCGTCTGTGTTCACTGAATGTTACCGTCAGGAGACTCGGTCGCAGCATAGGAGGCTGTATGACTGGTGCGTCTGTGTTCACTGAGCGTCTGTGTCCGCTATAGTTTCCTAGAGCGGCTGTGTACACTAGTAGCATCTGGATCCACTAGGCGTTCGCTAACGTATTGATCGATCACTGGAAGCGAGGTAAGTCTCCCTGTATCCCACTCTACTGAGTTCGGGCTATACAGCACTAAATTCTATCTACTTTTTCAGTATGAATAGTTAAGTGCCTATTGCATATGAGTCTGTGTACATTTACTGTGGTTTTCTTCGCATTGCGTCTGAATACGTTAGCTCTGTTTATACAGGATTCAGTAAATGTTCGCCTACATACTTTAAAAAGTGTTTGTAGTTGATGATGTGCTCATATGACTAATATATAACATGTGACTGACTGCTAGTTTGATTGCTGACTTTAATATATGTTTGTCAGTTGTTTCTTCTGATCCTCAATGCTGGTGCATGGGTAGGGTCAGATTGATATCACTTTAGAGGGTTAAAGTGATTACAGTCACAAATTGTGTAGTACCGGTACACTGTGAAAGTGCTGATTATTTATCATGTCTAAGAGCGGCAAAGGTGACGAAGGTACACTTATAGCAACACTCATATCATGTTTGTCTTGCAAAATGGTATTATCCTCTCAGGATCTGGTTCAGGATAGTTTATGTGTAAATTGTTTTGCTTTTCAGCAGAACACAAGGCAGATCCCTGTACAACATCAGGTACAGATGGATCCACCTTGGGCTATGTTTGCACAGACTTTGTCCAGTATAGCTCAACGGATAATTCCTAGAGTTCGGTACCAACTATAGGGTACCCATACATGCAGCTCCCTACCTACAGTATATAATTTCCCCCAGCAGCTTCTCAAATGAAACAAGCTGATAAACCAATGATAAGTAAATCTTCACCTTCACAGGCTACACATGACGATTCATCGGAAAATGAAAGCTCAGTTTACCCTACTTCGACATACGAAGAGGAGGAAGAAGGTCTCAGCTCAGTAGATATAGCTGAATTAATTAGAGCAATGAAGGCCATTCTATCCTTAGAAGATTCAACAGAGCCTGTGTTAAAAACCAAGGCACCTGTGTTTAAACATCCCAAAACAGTTAAGACCGAGTTTCCAGGGTCAGACCAGCTGACGGAAATCATGGAAGAGTCTTGGGTAACACCCAACAAAAATATAGAATTCCCAAAAAATGGGATTCCAATTATCCTTTTCCAGACGGGGACTGTTCAAAAAGGGAGGTGGCTTCTAAAGTAGATACGCATGTAAGTCAATTATCTATATTGCCTTTGCCGTCAACATCTTTAAATGATGTCACGGATAGGAGAGTGGATGGTTTTCTAAAAACCATATTTTCCCTGTCTGGAGCAGTCATAAGGCCGGCCAATGCTTCAGCTTGGATAGCAAAGGCAGTGGCTGCCTAGGCTGATACATTGGAAGGTGATTTTTCATCAGCTTCTAGAGAGCAAAAATCCTATATAGCCCATATTAAACAGGCTGCAGTATTCTTGGAAGAAGCTGCATTAGATATGGGTACTATTGCTTCTAGGGCATCAGCCTCAACAATAGCTGCTCGCAGAGCAGTTTGGTTGCGTATGTGGAAAGCTGATTCAGAATCTAAGAAGGTTTTGGAATCTTTGCCTTTTTCTGGAAATATTCTGTTTGGTAAAGAATTGACAGATATTCTGAAGTCAGAAGCAGACTCCAAGAAGGTCAAGTTTCCTTCCACATATAACCCCAAACCTAGGGTTCCAGTTTTCCGGCCCTTTCGGTCTCAAGGAAAACCAAAGGGAAAAATAAGATTTGAAACCTACCGGTAAATCTTTTTCTCCTAGTCCGTAGCGGATGCTGGGGACTCCGTAAGGACCATGGGGTATAGACGGGCTCCGCAGGAGACATGGGCACTATAAAGAACTTTAGATGGGTGTGCACTGGCTCCTCCCTCTATGCCCCTCCTCCAGACCTCAGTTAGAGAAACTGTGCCCAGAGGAGACGGACAGTACAAGGAAAGGATTTTTGTTAATCTAAACACCATCCACACCGTATAACATGGAATATACGCAACCAGTTAACAGTATGAACAAAACAGCATCAGCCAACGACTGATCTTAACTGTAACATAACCCTTATGTAAGCAATAACTATATACAAGCCTTGCAGAAACATGTCCACACTGGGACGGGCGCCCAGCATCCTCTACAGACTAGGAAAAAAAAGATTTACCGGTAGGTTTAAAATCTTATTTTCTCTTACATCCTAGAGCAGTGATTTTCAACCTTTTTCTACTCGCGGAACACCTAACAATATTTTTAAATCGGCAAGGCACACCATCTGTTACCCCACAGAAAAAAAACAAAAAACACACATTGGCCTTCACAGTAATAAAAAATCCACACATACATCGGCCTACACAGAAAAAACAATCGCATTGCTCCCCACATAAATCATGTTGCTCCTTACATAAATCCTATCGCTCCCAACATAAATCAATCACATTGCTCCCCACATAAATCCTATTGCTCCCCACATGAATTATTTACAGTGTTCCCCCCATAAATCCATAAATCCTATTGCTCCCCACAGGAGAAATAACATAACAAATATTAGCCCCTACCGGTCAGCTGTCCTCCTCCCTATCCCTCAGTGGTGGGGGTTGTTCATAGTGGAGTGTTGCGAATACTGAGCAGCGGGCAGTCGGGCAGGTGTGGATGTGGGTGGGCAAGGAAAGCTGTGGATGCAGGCGGGAACTGGAAGATATGTATGCAGGCGGGTGGGCTGGCTGGGTGGTGAGACGCAGTGTCCGTGACCTATGATATCACACCGCCGTGTCTTCAAAGCATAGGTCACGGCCGGAGCACGACTAATCCTCTAAGAAGAGCCCAGGCCAACAGTTCACTCTGAAGGTGCTCTGGCTCCGCGGCACACCTTGCAACTGGTCGTGGCACACTACACACTGGTTGAAAAAGCCTGTCCTAGAGGATGCTGGGGACTCCGTAAGGACCATGGGGATTATACCAAAGCTCCAGACCGGGCGGGAGAGTGCGGATGACTCTGCAGCACCGATTCAGCAAACATGAGGTCCTCCTCAGCCAAGGTATCAAACTTGTAGAATTTAGCAAAAGTGTTTGAACCCGACCAAGTCGCCGCTCGGCAAAGCTGTAATGCCGAGACGCCTCGGGCAGCCGCCCAAGAAGAGCCCACCTTCCTAGTGGAATGGGCCTTTACCGAATTTGGTAACGGCAATCCAGCCGTAGAATGAACCTGCTGAATCGTGTTACAGATTCAGCGAGCAATAGTCTGCTTAGAAGCAGGAGCGCCAACCTTGTTGGCTGCATACAGGACAAACAGTGCCTCTGCTGTCCTAACCCGAGCCGTTCTGGCTACATATATTTTTAAGGCCCTGACTACATCAAGGGAATTGGAATCCTCCAAGTTCTTCGTAGCCACAGGTACCATAATAGGTTGGTTCATATGAAACGATGAAACCACCTTAGGCAAAAATTGAGGACGAGTCCTTAATTCTGCTCTATCCACATGGAAAATCAGATGGGGGTTATTGTGAGACAAAGCCGCCAATACAGACACCCGCCTTGCAGATGCCAAGGCCAACAACATGACCACCTTCCAAGTGAGAAATTTCAATTTAACCGTATGAAGAGGTTCAAACCAGTGAGATTTTAGGAACTATAACACCACGTTAAGGTCCCATGGTGTCACTGGAGGCACAAAAGGAGGCTGTATGTGCAGCACTCCCTTTACAAAAGTCTGGACTTCTGGGAGAGAAGCCAATTACTTCTGAAAGAAAATTGATAGGGCCGAAATCTGTACCTTAATGGAGCCTAATTTTAGGCCCATATCCACTCCTGTCTGTAGAAAGTGGAGAAAACGGCCCAGATGGAAAACTTCTGTAGGAGCATTCTTGGATTCACACCAAGATGCATACTTTCTCCAGATACGGTGATAATGTTTCGCCGTCACCTCCTTTCTAGCCTTCATCAGAGTAGGGATGACTTCTTACGGAATGCCTTTCCCAGCTAGGATTCGGTGTTCAACCGCCATGCCGTCAAACGTAACCGCGGTAAGTCTTGGAACATGCAGGGCCCCTGTTGCAACAGGTCCTCTCTGAGAGGAAGAGGCCACGGATCTTCTGTGAGCATTTCCTGAAGATCGGAATACCAGGCCCTTCGAGGCCAATCTGGAACAATGAGTATTGTCTGCACTCTTTTTCGTCTTATGATTCTTAATATCTTTGAGATGAGTGGAAGAGGAGGGAACACATAGACCGACTGAAACACCCACGGTGTCACCAGGGCGTCCACTGCTACTGCCTGAGGGTCCCTTGACCTGGCACAATACCTCCGAAGCTTCTTGTTGAGGCGTGACGCCATTATGTCTATTTGAGGAAGTCCCCAATGACTTGTTATCTCTGCAAAAACTTCTTGATGAAGTCCCCACTCTCCTGGATGGAGATCGTGTCTGCTGAGGAAGTCTGCTTCCCAGTTGTCCACTCCCGGAATGAAGACTGCTGCCAAAGCGCTTATGTGATTTTCCGCCCAGCGCAGAATCCTGGTGGCTTCCGCCATTGCCACTCTGCTCCTTGTTCCGCCTTCGCGGTTTACATGAGCCACGGCTGTGACGTTGTCTGATTGAATCAGAACCGGTAGGTCGCGAAGAAGATTCTCCGCTTGACGTAGGCCGTTGTATATGGCCCTCAATTCCAGTACGTTGATGTGTAGACAAGCCTCCTGGCTTGTCCATATCCCCTGAAAGTTTCTTCCTTGTGTGACTGCTCCCCATCCTCGGAGGCTCGCGTCCGTGGTTACCAGAACCCAGTCTTGAATGCCGAACCTGCGACCCTCTAGAAGGTGAGCACTCTGCAGCCACCACAGGAGAGACACCCTGGCCCTGGTGGACAGGCTTATTTTCTGATGAAATTGAAGATGGGACCCGGACCACTTGTCCAGAAGGTCCCACTGAAACGTCCTCGCATGAAACCTGCCGAAGGGGATGGCCTCGTAGGTCGCCACCATTTTTCCCAGTACTCGAGTGCATTGATGGACTGACACTCTTTTCGGTTTTAACAGGTCTCTGACCATGGCCCTCATTCCGAGTTGTTCGCTCACTAGCTGCTTTTAGCAGCATTGCACACGCTAAGCCGCCGCCCTCTGGGAGTGTATCTTAGCATAGCAGAATTGCGAACGAAAGATTCGCAAAATTGCGAGTAGAAATTTCTTAGCAGTTTCCGAGTAGCTCGACACTTACTGTTCAGTCAGTCAGTTTCGTTCCTGGTTTGACGTCACGAACACACCCAGCGATCGCCCAGGCACTCCCCCGTTTCTCCAGCCACTCCCGCGTTTGTCCCAGAAACGGCAGCGTTTTTTCACACACACCCATAAAATGGCCAGTTTCCGCCCAGAAACACCCACTTCCTGTCAATCACACTCCGATCACCAGAACGAAGAAAATTCCCCGTAATGCCGTGAGTAAAATCCCTACCTTTTGAGTAAAATAACTAAGCGCATGCGCTCTGCGAACATTGCGCATGCGCAGTAAGCGACTAATCGCAATATAGCAAAATTCGGCAACGAGCGAACAACTCGGAATGAGGGCCCATGTTCTGGAGTTCCTGGGCTTTTTCCATTGGGAGAAAAATAAGAATTTACTCACCGGTAATTCTATTTCTCGTAGTCCGTAGTGGATGCTGGGTACTCCGTAAGGACCATGGGGAATAGACGGGCTCCGCAGGAGACTGGGCACTCTTAAAAGAAAGATTAGGTACTATATCTGGTGTGCACTGGCTCCTCCCTCTATGCCCCTCCTCCAGACCTCAGTTAGGGAAACTGTGCCCGGAAGAGCTGACATTACTAGGAAAGGATTTGGAATCCAGGGTAAGACTCATACCAGCCACACCATCACACCGTACAACTTGTGATAACTATACCCAGTTAACAGTATGAACATTCAACAGATGGCTCATAACAATAACCCTATAGTTAAGCAATAACTATATACATGTATTGCAGAAAGTCCGCACTTGGGACGGGCTCCCAGCATCCACTACGGACTACGAGAAATAGAATTACCGGTGAGTAAATTCTTATTTTCTCTGACGTCCTAGTGGATGCTGGGTACTCCGTAAGGACCATGGGGATTATACCAAAGCTCCCAAACGGGCGGGAGAGTGCGGATGACTCTGCAGCACCGAATGAGCAAACTCAAGGTCCTCCTCAGCCAGGGTATCAAACTTGTAGAATTTTGCAAAAGTGTTTGATCCCGACCAAGTAGCAGCTCGGCAAAGTTGTAAAGCCGAGACCCCTCGGGCAGCCACCCAAGAAGAGCCCACCTTCCTCGTGGAATGGATGCGGCAGTCCAGCCGTAGAATGTGCAAGTTGAATCGTGCTACAGATCCAGCGAGCAATAGTCTGCTTTGAAGCAGGAGCACCCAGCTTGTTGGGTGCATGCAGGATAAACAGCGAGTCAGTTTTCCTGACTCTAGTCGTCCTGGAAACATAGATTTTCAGGGCCCGGACTACGTCCAGCAACTTGGAATACTCCAAGTCACGAGTAGCCGCAGGCACCACAATAGGTTGGTTCAAATGAAACGCTGATACCACCTTTGGGAGAAATTGGGGACGAGTCCTCAATTCTGCCCTGTCCATATGGAAAATCAGATATGGGCTTATACAGGACAAAGCCGCCAATTCTGACACACGTCTAGCTGAGGCCAAGGCCAACAGCATGACTACCTTCCACGTGAGATACTTCAAGTCCACGGTCTGAAGTGGCTCAAACCTATGTGATTTTAGGAAATCCAACACAACGTTGAGATCCCAAGGTGCCACTGGAGGCACAAAAGGGGGCTGAATATGCAGCACTCCCTTAACAAACGTCTGAACTTCAGGCAGTGAAGCCAGTTCTTTTTGAAATAAAATAGACAGGGCCGAAATCTGGACTTTAATGGATCCCAATTTTAGGCCCATAGTCACTCCTGACTGTAGGAAGAGCAGAAATCGTCCCAGCTGAAATTCCTCTGTTGGGGCCTTCCTGGCCTCACACCAAGCAACATATTTTCGCCATATGCGGTGATAATGTTTTGCTGTCACATCCTTCCTAGCTTTAATCAGCGTAGGAATGACTTCATCAAAATGCCCTTTTCCATTAGGATCTGGCGTTCAACCGCCATGCCGTCAAACGCAGCCGCGGTAAGTATTGGAACAGACAGGGCCCCTGCTGTAGCAGGTCCTGTCGGAGCGGCAGAGGCCAAGGGTCCTCTGAGATCATTTCTTGTAGTTCCGGGTACCAAGTTCTTCTTGGCCAGTCCGGAACGATGAGTATAGTTCTTACTCCTCTCTTTCTTATTATCCTCAGTACCTTTGGTATGAGAGGAAAAGGAGGGAACACATAAACTGACTGGTACACCCACGGTGTCACTACAATCAGCTTGAAGACTTCTGGATGAAGTCCCCACTCTCCCGGGTGGAGGTCGTGCCTGCTGAGGAAGTCTGCTTCCCAGTTGTCCACTCCCGGAATGAACACCGCTGATAGTGCTAGCACGTGATTCTCCGCCCATCGGAGAATCCTTGTGGCTTCTGCCATCGCCATCCTGCTTCTTGTGCCGCCCTGTCGGTTTACATGGGCGACCGCCGTGATGTTGTCTGACTGAATCAGCACCGGTTGGTTTTGAAGCAGGGGTTCTGCTTGACTCAGGGCATTGTAAATGGCCCTTAGTTCCAGAATATTTATGTGTAGGGAAGTCTCCTGACTCGATCACTGTCCTTGGAAGTTTCTTCCCTGAGTGACTGCCCCCCAACCTCGGAGGCTTGCGTCCGTGGTCACCAGGACCCAGTCCTGAATGCCGAATCTGCGGCCCTCGAGAAGATGAGCACTCTGCAGCCACCACAGGGGACAGGGTGATCAACCGATGCATCTGAAGATGCGATCCGGACCACCTGTCTAACAGATCCCACTGAAAGATCCTTGCATGGAACCTGCCGAAGGGAATTGCTTCGTAAGAAGCTACCATCTTTCCCAGGACTCGCGTGCAGTGATGCACCGACACCTGTTTTGGTTTCAGGAGGTCCCTGACCAGAGATGACAATTCCTGGGCCTTCTCCTCCGGGAGAAACACCTTCTTCTGTTCTTCCAGAATCATGCCCATAAACAGCAGACGCGTCGTAGGAATCAGCTGCGACTTTGGGATATTCAGAATCCAGCCGTGCTGTTGTAGCACTTCCCGAGATAGTGCTACTCCGACTAACAACTGCTCCTTGGACCTTGCCTTTATAAGGAGATCGTCCAAGTACGGGATAATTATAACTCCCTTCTTTCGAAGGAGTATCATAATTTCGTCCATTAAGCATCCTTGATGTCCAGTGACACCATAAAATCCCCCTCTTCCAGACTTGCAATAACCTCCCTGAGCGATTCCATTTTGAACTTGAACTTCCTTATATAAGTGTTCAAGGATTTCAAATTTAGAATGGGTCTCACCGAACCGTCTGGTTTTGGTACCACAAACATTGTGGAATAGTAACCCCGTCCCTGTTGAAGGAGGGGAACTTTGATTATCACCTGCTGAAGGTACAGCTTGTGAATTGCCGCCAGTACTACCTCCCTTTCCTTGGGAGCAGCTGGCAAGGCTGATTTGATAAATACCCTCGGTGCCGTGGACAGACCAAACGGCAACGTCTGGAATTGGTAATGACAGTCCTGTATTACAAACCTGAGGGATAACGGCGAGGGGGAGACGCCTCGAACTCCAGCTTGTATCCCTGAGATACCACTTGTAGAACCCAGAGATCCACCTGTGAGCAAACCCACTGGTCGCTGAAGTTCCGGAGACGCGCCCCCAACGCACCTGGCTCCACTTGTGGAGCCCCAGCGTCATGCGGTGACTTAGTGGAAGCAGGGGAGGATTTTTGTTCCTGGGAACTGGCTGTCTAGTGCAGCTTTTTCCCTCTACCCCTGCCTCTGGGCAGAAAGGATGCGCCTCTGACCCGCTTGCCTTTCTGAGGCCGAAAGGACTGTACTTGATAATACGGTGCTTTCTTAGGCTGTGAGGGAACCTGAGGTAAAAAAGTCGACTTCCCAGCTGTTGCTGTGGATACGAGGTCCGAGAGACCGTCCCCAAACAATTCCTCACCCTTATAAGGCAAAACCTCCATGTGCCTTTTAGAATCAGCATCACCTGTCCACTGCCGAGTCCATAAT
The DNA here is from genome assembly GCF_028390025.1 of Pseudophryne corroboree. Lineage (NCBI taxonomy): Eukaryota > Metazoa > Chordata > Amphibia > Anura > Myobatrachidae > Pseudophryne > Pseudophryne corroboree. Next base: position 752,622,751 of record NC_086447.1, read on the forward strand.
ACTCTCCTGGCAGCAATGGACTTTGCATTAATTCTAGATGCCAGCCGGCAAATGTCCCTCTGTGCATCCCTCATATATAAGACGACGTCTTTAATATGCTCTATGGTTAGCAAAATAGTATCCCTGTCAAGGGAATCAATGTTATCTGACAGGGTATCAGACCCAGCTGCAGCACTACACATCCATGCTGAAGCAATTGCAGGTCTCAGTATAGTACCTGAGTGTGTATACACAGACTTCAGGATAGCCTCCTGCTTTCTATCTGCAGGCTCCTTTTAGGCGGCCGGTTCCTGAGACGGCAGTGCCACCTTTTTAGATAAGCGTGTGAGCGCCTTGTCCACCCTAGGGGATGTTTCCCAACGTAACCTGTCCGTTGGCGGGAAAGGGTACGCCATTAGTAACCTCTTAGAAATCACTAATTTCTTATCTGGGGAAAACCACGCTTCTTCACACAATTCATTTAACTCATCAGATGGGGAAAAAGTCACTGGCTGCTTTTTCTCCCCAAACATAATACCCTTTTTAGTGGTAACCGGGTTAATGTCAGAAATGTGCAACACATTTTTCATTGCCGTAATCATGCATCGGATGGCCCTTGTGGACTGTACATTTGTCTCATCCTCGTCTACACTGGAGTCAGACTCCGTGTCGACATCTGTGTCTGCCATCTGAGGTAGCGGGCGTTTTTGAGCCCCTGATGGCCTCTGAGATGCCTGGGCAGACGCGGGCTGAGATGCCGGCTGTCCCCAAGCTGTCACGTTATCGAACCTTTTATGCAAGGAGTTGACACTGTCGGTTAATACCTTCCACATATCCAACAACTCTGGTGTCGGCTCCGCCTCCACGTAAGCGTCCTCAACAAACATGTCGACACAGCCGTACCGACACACCGCACACACACAGGGAATGCTCTGACTGAGGACAGGACCCCACAAAGTCCTTTGGGGAGACAGAGAGAGAGTATGCCAGCACACACCAGAGTGCTATATAACAGAGGGATTTACACTAACACAAAGTGAATTTTCCCCCAATAGCTGCTTATATCACCTTTTGCGCCTAAATTTATGTGCCCCCCCTCTCTTTTTTACCCTTCTTGTAGTGTATACTGCAGGGGAGAGCCTGGGGAGCGTCCTTCCAGCGGAGCTGTGAAGAGAAAATGGCGCCGGTGTGCTGAGGGAGATAGCCCCGCCCCCTCCGCGGCGGGCTTCTCCCGCTTTTTTAATAAAGTTTATGGCGGGGGATTAGGCACATATACAGTCTATAACTGTATTATGTGCACATTTGCCAAAAAAGTATACTTATTGCAGCCCAGGGCGCCCCCCAGCGCCCTGCACCCACCAGTGACTGGAGCGTGTGGTGTGCAGTGGGAGCAATGGCGCACAGCTGCAGTGCTGTGCGCTACCTTATTGAAGACCGGAGTCTTCAGCCGCCGATTTTCTCCTGGTTCTTCCGTCTTCTGGCTCTGCAAGGGGGACGGCGGCGCGTCTTCGGGAACGGACGATCGAGGTCGGGCCCTGTGTTCGATCCCTCTGGAGCCAATGGTGTCCAGTGCCTTAGAAGCACAAGCTAGCTGCAAGCAGGTAGGTTTGCTTCTCTCCCCTCAGTCCCTCGTAGCAGTGAGTCTGTTGCCAGCAGATCTCACTGAAAATAAAAAACCTAACAAATACTTTCTTTTCTAGTAAGCTCAGGAGAGCCCACTAGGTGCATCCAGCTCTGGCCGGGCACAGATTCTAACTGAGGTCTGGAGGAGGGGCATAGAGGGAGGAGCCAGTGCACACCAGATATAGTACCTAATCTTTCTTTTAAGAGTGCCCAGTCTCCTGCGGAGCCCGTCTATTCCCCATGGTCCTTACGGAGTACCCAGCATCCACTAGGACGTCAGAAAAAACCCTCTTTTGTTCCGTGTCCAGAATCATGCCTAAGAAAGATAGCCGAGTTGTTGGAACCAACTGTGACTTTGGTAGATTCAGAATCCAGCCATGTTGCTGCAGCACTCTCAGGGAGAGCGCCACGCTTTTCAGCAACTGATCTCTCGATCTCGCCTTTATCAGGAGATTGTCCAAGTACGGGATAATTGTGACTGCCTGCCTGCGCAGGAGCACCATCATTTCCGCCATTACCTTGGTGAAAATCCTCGGGGCCGTGGAAAGCCCAAACGGCAACATCTGAAACTGGTAATGACAGTCCTGTACAGCGAATCTCAGGTACGCCTGATGAGGGGGATATATGGGGACTTGAAGGTATACGTCCTTTATGTCCAGTGACACCATAAATCCCCCCCCCTCCAGGCTGGGGATAACTGCCCAGGGCGATTCCATCTTGAATTTGAACTTTTTCAAGTACAGGTTTCGGGATTTTAAATTTAGAATGGGTCTGACCGAGCCATCCGGTTTCGGGACCACAAATAGGGTTGAATAGAACCCCTTCCCCTGTTGAACTAGGGGAACCTCGACAACCACTTGTTGTTGACACAGTTTTTGAATTACAGCTAAAACTATCTCCCTCTCTGGGGGAGAAGCTGGTAGAGCCGATTTTAAAAACCGGAGAGGAGGCATGTCTTCGAATTCTAGCTTGTAGCCTTGGGATACAATTTCCATTGCCCAAGGATCCACATCTGACTGAACCCAGACGTGGCTGAAGAGTCGAAGACGTGCCCCCACCGGCGCAGACTCCCTCAGTGGAGCCCCAGCGTCATGCGGTGGATTTAGTAGAAGCCGGGGAGGACTTCTGCTCCTGGGAACTAGCCGTAGCAGGCTGTTTTTTCCCTCTTCCCTTACCTCTGGCGAGGAAGGAAGAGCCCCGACCTCTTCTGGACTTATACGACCGAAAGGACTGCATCTGATATTGCGGCGTTTTCTTTTGCTGTGGGGAAACATAAGGTAAAAAAGTAGATTTGCCCGCGGTAGCTGTGGAAACCAGGTCCGCGAGACCTTCCCCAAATATATCCTCGCCTTTGTAAGGTAAAACTTCCATATGCTTCTTTGAGTCGGTATCACCCGACCATTGGCGGGTCCACAGGGCTCGCCTAGCAGAAATCGCCATGGCGTTGGCTCTCGAACCTAGCAGACCAACGTCTCTCTGAGCGTCTCTCATATATAAGACTGCGTCTTTAATGTGACCTAAGGTCAATAAAATGGTATCCCTATCCAGGGGATCAATGTCAGCTGACAAAGTATCCATCCAAGCCGCAACAGCGCTACAAACCCAAGCCGACGCTATTGCCGGTCTGAGCAAGGCCCCCGTATGTGTATAAATAGATTTTAAGGTAGTTTCCAGTCTGTGATCAGCAGGATCCTTGAGGGCTGCCGTGTCTGGAGACGGTAGCGCCACCTTTTTGGACAAGCGCGTTAACGCCTTGTCCACCCTGGGTGAGGATTCCCACCGTAACCTGTCCTGCGCAGGGAAAGGATACGCCATAAGAATTCTTTTGGGAATCTGCAGTTTCTTGTCTGGAGTTTCCCAAGCCTTTTCAAATAACGCGTTGAACTCATGAGATGGGGGAAAGGTTACCTCAGGTTTCTTTTCCTTAAACATGTGTACCCTCTTGTCAGGGACAGAGGGGTCATCAGTGATATGTAAAACATCCTTTATTGCAATAATCATATAATGAATACTTTTGGCCACCCTTGGGTGTAACCTCGCATCATCGTAGTCGACACTGGAATCAGAATCCGTGTCGGTATCAGTGTCTGCTACTTGGGACAGGGGACGTTTCTAAGACCCTGAAGGGCCCTGTGACAAAGCCAAAGCCATGGATTGACTCCCTGTTCTATCCCTGGACTCTGCTTTGTCCAACCTCTGATGTAATAAAGACACATTTGCATTTAAAACATTCAGCATATCCAACCAATCAGGTGTCGGCGTTGCCGACGGAGACACCACAATCATCTGCTCCACCTCCTCCTTAGATGAGCCTTCCGCTTCAGACATGCCGACACACGCGTACCGACACCCCCACACACTCAGGGATATATCTATATGGATACAGTTCCCCAATAAGGCCCTTTGGAGAGACAGAGAGAGAGTATGCCAGCACACACCCAGCGCCAACTGACACTGGAAACCAAATTCCCAGACAAAACAGCGCTTTTATATAAATATACACTCACTGCGCCAATAAAAAGTGCCCCCCCCCCCCACTTTTTTGCCCTCTGTCACCGTGTTCAGCAGGGGAGAGTCCGGGAAGCCAGCTTCTCTGCAGTGTGCTGTGGAGAAAATGGCGCTGGTAAGTGCTGGAGGATCAAGCTCCGCCCCCTCAGCGGCGGGCTTCGGTCCCGCTCAAATTTTCTATACTAGCGGGGGATTATATAATATACTGCCTCCGCAGCCTCTATATATATATATATATATATATATATATATTAGCCAGTCCCTAGAGGTTTATAATTGCTGCCCAGGGCGCCCCTCCTGCGCCATGCACCCTTTAGTGCGCGCTGTGTGTGTTGTGTATGGGAGCAATGGCGCGCAGCGTTACCTCAGAGAAGATCTGAAGTCTTCTGCTGCCTTTGAAGTCTTCTTTCTTCTTATACTCACCCGGCTTCTATCTTCTGGCTCTGTGAGGACGGCGGCGCGGCTCCGGGACGAACGGCGAGGGTGAGACCTGCGTTCCGACCCTCTGGAGCTAATGGTGTCCAGTAGCCTAAGAAGCAGAGCCTATCATTTAAGTAGGTCTGGTTCTCTCTCTTCAGTCCCACGATGCAGGGAGCCTGTTGCCAGCAGTGCTCCCTGAAAATAAAAAACCTAACAAAATAATTTTTCAGAGAAACTCAGGAGAGCTCCCCTGTAGTGCACCCAGTCTCCTCTGGGCACAGGATCTAACTGAGGTCTGGAGGCGGGGCATAGAGGGAGGAGCCAGTGCACACCCATCTAAAGTTCTTTATAGTGCCCATGTCTCCTGCGGAGCCCGTCTATACCACATGGTCCTTACAGAGTCCCCACATCCTCTAGGACGTAAGAGAAAAGTGATCGTAAGCAGCCCCAATATAATAAGTTTGGTAAGTCAAAAAAGCATTGGGCTACCAGAGGGCCAGCTTCCAAACCAGAAGATAAGCCATCAGCCTGATGGTGTGGGCCTCCTCCTGGGGGACTTCTTCAGTTTGCACAAATCTGGTGCAGTCTCCAACAGATGCCTGTGTGCAAAATGCGGTACCTCTGGTTCTTCTGCACCAGCCCGTCTCGGGTAGAGACAAAGGCCAGGGCTTTGCAAGAAGCAGTTCAGAAATTGCTTCAGTCAGGAGTAGCCATTCCAGTACCCCCTGCACAACGGGGACAGGGCTTTTACTCCAACCTGTTTTTAGTTCAGAAGCCAAATGGGTCATTTTGGCCCATTCTTAATCTCAAATTGCTAAACAAATATATTTGGGAACCAAGGTTCCACATGGAGACGTTCCGCTCCATAGTTTTGGCCATGGAGCCAGGGGATTATATGGTATCCCTGGATATTCAGGATGCTTACCTACATGTTCCTATAGCACTGTCCCATCAGTGTTATCTCTGGTTCGCTATCCTCCAGCAGCATTTCCAGTTCCAGGCCCTACCTTTTGGGTTAGCCACAGCACCCAGAGTATTCATCAAGATTATGGTGGTTATGGCAGCTTATCTCCGCAAGCAGGGGATAAGAATTTTTCCATACCTCGACAACCTTCTAATCCTGGCACAATCACAAGAATTGCTCCTGTGTCATCTCCAACAGACAATAACATGTCTGCAGAGGCACTGGTGGCTCCAAAATTGGGCAAAATCATCTCTGGTGCTGTCACAACGGATGACTCATTTGGGGACTTTACTGGATTCAGGTCTGCAGAAAATATTTTTACCTCGGAACAAGATATCCAAGGTACAGTCAAAGATTCAGGACTTGTTACACAGTCAGAGGGTATCCATTCACGTAGCTATGCGAGTAATGGGGTTGATGGTGCCAACATTCGACATGGTGGAGTATGCGCAACTCCACTCGAGGCCTCTGCAGCATCCGATTCTGGCCAGATGGAATGGAGTACATCAGACAATAAAGAAACAAACGATGGTACTGCCAGTAAAAGGTAAGAAAGTCATTAGCCTGGTGGCTACAGACATCCCATTTAGACAAAGGGAGACCCTTTTGGATATCAGATAGGGAGATCCTGACAACAGATGCCAGTCTTCGTGGCTGGGGAGCAGTGTCTGGAATATTATGGTTCCAGGGACAGTGGACCAGAGAAGAAAGTTTCCTGCCAATAAACCTGTTAGAACTTCGGGCCATATACATGGCCCTGATTCAGGCAAAGGACATTCTTCAGGGAAAACCAGTCCAGATCCGCTCGGAAAATGCGACGGCAGTAGCGTACCTCAACCATCAGGGGAGGAACTCGCAGCCAAAAAGCAATGAAGGAGGTATGTCACATACTAAAGTGGGTAGAACGCCATCTTCCAGCCTTGTCCGCAGTGTTCGTTCCAGGAGTTCTAAACTCAGTCGACACACCATTTAAACAAGCGAATGGGCTCTACACCCGGAGGTCTTTCAGACTCTAGTAGACAAATGGGGGTTGCCAGAGATAGATCTCATGGCATCCCGTCTGAACAGGGGCGGATTGGGAACAAAAAGCGGCCCTGGAAAAATTTGTACTAGTGGCCCCACATGGGCAGCACCAGAGGTGTAAGGTCTAGCCATGGGCCATGGCAGCAGCACCCTCCCCCCAATACTTTCCAGATAGTGGGCATGTCCAGCATCAGGGGGAAGTTAAAAATAAATAAAATTAAATATTATAAGCACATTCTATCAATGATACACCTTCAGAATTTAGGAAACTATATCATTCTTTAGAAAGATATATTTTTTTGCTTATTACACCAACCGCGTATCCCAATCACTATTCACTCAATCTTATATGTCAGCCAAGCAGGCAGACAGAGCATACACCCAGATCATCTGCAATCACAGGCTAAGTGGCAAAGTAATTTTCATATATGCAAATTATTTTGCATCTTATTCATTATGTCTATAAAAAGGACCACATGTCCTCAAACAAAACAGGCCCCGCGGGTGCGTCGGCCCACCGGGAATCTTCCCTGTAAACCCTATGGCCAATCCGCCTCTGCGTCTGAACAACAAAGTGCCCGCATATGGGTCAAGAACATAGGATCCCGGAGCGATCTTTGTGGACGCCTTGTCGGTGAAATGGGACTTTCATCTGGCTTATCCGTTTCCTCCAATCACCCTGTTACCCGGGGTGGTGAGGAAAATAAAGCAAGGAAAGGGTGCCGTGATTCTAATAGCTCCGGCTTGGCCCGGAAGGCATTGGTACACAGATCTGCAGAGAATATCGATGGATGCTCCACTTCTGCTTCCTCAACGTCCAGATCTACTGATGCAGGGTCCCTGTTATCACAGACATCTGGATCAACTGTCTTTGACGGCGTGGCTCTTGAAACCTCTATCCTAAAGTCAAGAGGATTTTCTAAACAGGTAATTCAAACACTGCTCAGAGCAAGGAAACCCTCCTCAGCACGTATTTATCATCAAATATGGCAGACCTGTATTCATTGGTGCAGTGAAGGAGGTATGGACCCGAAATCATTTAGTTTTCAGGGTCTTAGCTCCTTGAGAGTGCAGGTATCGGCTTTGAGTGTATGGTTCCAAAAGAAAATTGCCAATATACAGGATGTGCGTACTTTTATCCAGGGAATGCTGCAAATTCAACCTCCCTTTGTTCCACCTACAATACCGTGGGACTTATGTTTAGTCCTGAAACCCCTTCAAGTTGCCCCATTTGAACCACTTAACAAGGTGGATCTTAAACGGTTGACAGCAAAAGTACTCTTTCTACTGACTATGGCATCAGCTAGATTGTATCAGATTTAGGAGCGCTGTCATGTCGTTCCCCATTTCTGATTTTTATCCAGCTAAAGCAGTTCTCAGAACTAGGTCTGGGCATCTTCCGAAGGTGGTGTCTAAATTCCACCTTAATGAAGAAATTGTAGTCCCGGCTTTTCAGGTATCGGGACTTTCTGCGGGAGATGCGTCGCTGTACGTAGTCCGGGCATTAAGGATCTACGTGGATCGTACCAGTGCTATCAGAAAGACAGATTCTTTCTTCGTTCTCTACGGATTTCACAAGAGAGGATGGCCTGCTACTAAATAGACGCTGGTAAGATAGCTTTGAATGACTATTTCAGAAGCATATTCTCAAGCTGATCTCCCTGTTCCAGCTAATGTCTCTGCTCACTCTACTCGTAAGGTAGGTCCTTCATGGGCAGCACAACATGGTGCTTCAGCAGAACAGATATGTAAGGCAGCCACATGGTCTTCCATTAACACATTCATTAGACATTATGCCTTGGATACTTTTGCCTCTCATGACGCTGAATTCAGGCGTAAGGTTCTCCTGTCCAATCAGGAGCGTCCCCACCACTAAATTGCTTTGGGAAATCCCATTGTTATCCTGTGGATAACCTGTGGACCCTGCCGGAGAAATATACGTTATGGTAAGAACTTACCGTCGATAACGTATTTCTCTAAGTCCACAGGTTCCACAGGGATCCCACCCTGACGCACCTGATTTGAGGATCCTTTTACTCACTAACCTCTTCCTTCTTGTATGGAAGGGTGTGCATGTGTGTTCTTCTCGCCTGATTAGGGCTCTACATGATGCTACTGCCTTGTACTCTGGAATACAACTGATTTGCCTGAGCCAGTGGGCAGGATATATGGACGGGCCCGTTGCATCCTGGGATGCCAGAAAGCTTTTGATCGTTTGGTGCCAATCCGCTGTCGCTCCATCATATCCCATTGTTATCCTGTGGAACCTGTGTACTTAGGAGAAATACCGTTATCCACGGTAAGTTCTTACCATAACGTATATTTTCTACTCTCCCAGTCCTTACAAGCAATGAAAGATGTATCTATTTTATTTATTAACAGATTCTTGTATAGTGCAGCAAATTCCGTTGCGCTTTACAACTGGACACAATTAGAAGACAAGACTGGGTAAAAATAAGATTTTACTTACCGATAAATCTATTTCTCGTAGTCCGTAGTGGATGCTGGGACTCCGTCAGGACCATGGGGAATAGCGGCTCCGCAGGAGACAGGGCACAAAATTTAAAAGTTTGACCACTAGGTGGTGTGTACTGGCTCCTCCCCCTATGACCCTCCTCCAAGCCTCAGTTAGGATACTGTGCCCGGACGAGCGTACACAATAAGGAAGGATTTTGAATCCCGGGTAAGACTCATACCAGCCACACCAATCACACCGTACAACTTGTGATCTGAACCCAGTTAACAGTATGACAAACGTAGGAGCCTCTGAACAGACGGCTCACAACAATAACAACCCGATTTTTTTGTAACAATAACTATGTACAAGTATTGCAGACAATCCGCACTTGGGATGGGCGCCCAGCATCCACTACGGACTACGAGAAATAGATTTATCGGTAAGTAAAATCTTATTTTCTCTGACGTCCTAGTGGATGCTGGGACTCCGTCAGGACCATGGGGATTATACCAAAGCTCCCAAACGGGCGGGAGAGTGCGGATGACTCTGCAGCACCGAATGAGAGAACTCCAGGTCCTCCTTAGCCAGGGTATCAAATTTGTAGAATTTTACAAACGTGTTCTCCCCTGACCACGTAGCTGCTCGGCAGAGTTGTAAAGCCGAGACCCCTCGGGCAGCCGCCCAAGATGAGCCCACCTTCCTTGTGGAATGGGCCTTGACAGATTTAGGCTGTGGCAGGCCTGCCACAGAATGTGCAAGTTGAATTGTGCTACAAATCCAACGAGCAATCGTCTGCTTAGAAGCAGGAGCACCCAGCTTGTTGGGTGCATACAGTATAAACAGCGAGTCAGATTTTCTGACTCCAGCCGTCCTTGAAATATATATTTTCAACGCTCTGACAACGTCCAGCAACTTGGAATCCTCCAAATCGCTAGTAGCCGCAGGCACCACAATAGGCTGGTTCAGGTGAAACGCTGAAACCACCTTAGGCAGAAAGTGAGGACGCGTCCGCAGTTCTGCCCTGTCCGAATGGAAAATCAGATATGGGCTTTTATACGATAAAGCCGCCAATTCTGACACTCTCCTGGCTGAAGCCAGGGCCAGTAGCATGGTTACTTTCCATGTAAGATATTTCAAATCCACCGATTTGAGTGGCTCAAACCAATGGGATTTGAGAAAATCCAAAACTACATTAAGATCCCACGGTGCCACTGGGGGCACAACCGGGGGCTGTATATGTAGTACTCCTTTTACAAAAGTCTGGACTTCAGGAACTGAAGCCAATTCTTTCTGGAAGAAAATCGACAGGGCCGAAATTTGAACCTTAATGGACCCTAATTTGAGGCCCATAGACAATCCTGTTTGCAGGAAATGTAGGAATCGACCCAGTTGAAATTCCTCCGTCGGGGCCTTCCTGGCCTCACACCACGCAACATATTTTCTCCAAATGCGGTGATAATGTTGTGCAGTCACCTCCTTCCTGGCTTTTACCAGGGTAGGGATGACCTCTTCCGGAATGACTTTTTCCCTTAGGATTCGGCGTTCAACCGCCATGCCGTCAAACGCAGCCGCGGTAAGTCTTGGAATAGACACGGTCCCTGCTGAAGCAGGTCCCGTCTTAGAGGTAGAGGCCACGGATCTTCCGTGAGCATCTCCTGAAGTTCCGGGTACCAAGTTCTTCTTGGCCAATCCGGAGCCACGAGTATCGTTCTTACTCCCCTTTGCCGTATAATTCTCAGTACTTTTGGAATGAGAGGCAGAGGAGGAAACACATACACTGACTGGTACACCCATGGTGTTACCAGAGCGTCTACAGCTATTGCCTGAGGGTCTCTTGACCTGGCGCAATCCCTGTCCAGTTTTTTGTTGAGGCGGGACGCCATCATGTCCACCATTGGTCTTTCCCAATGGACCACAATCATGTGGAAGACTTCTGGATGAAGTCCCCACTCTCCCGGGTGCAGATCGTGTCTGCTGAGGAAGTCTGCTTCCCAGTTGTCCACTCCCGGGATGAACACAGCTGACAGTGCTAACACATGATTTTCTGCCCAGCGGAGAATCCTTGCAGCTTCTGCCATTGCCCTCCTGCTTCTTGTGCCGCCCTGTCTGTTTACGTGGGCGACTGCCGTGATGTTGTCCGACTGAATCAACACCGGCTGACCCTGAAGCAGAGGTTTTGCCAGGCTTAGAGCATTGTAGATTGCTCTTAGCTCCAGTATATTTATGTGAAGAGACGTCTCCAGGCTTGACCACACGCCCTGGAAGTTTCTTCCCTGTGTGACCGCTCCCCAGCCTCTCAGGCTGGCATCCGTGGTCACTAGGACCCAGTTCTGTATGCCGAATCTGCGGCCCTCTAACAGATGAGCACTCTGCAACCACCATAGCAGAGACACTCTTGTCCTTGTGGACAATTTTATCCGCTGATGCATCTGCAGATGCGATCCGGACCATTTGTCCAGCAGATCCCACTGAAAAGTTTGTGCATGGAATCTGCCGAATGGAATCGCTTCGTAAGAAGCTACCATTTTTCCCAGGACTCTTGTGCATTGATGCACAGATACTTTTCCTGGTTTTAGGAGGTTCCTGACTAGATCGGATAACTCCCTGGCTTTCTCCTCCGGAAGAAATACCTTTTTCTGAACAGTGTCCAGAATCATCCCTAGGAACAACAGACGTGTCGTCGGGATCAGTTGGGATTTTGGAAAATTCAGAATCCACCCGTGTTGTTGGAGCACTACTTGGGTTAGTGCTACTCCGACCTCCAGCTGTTCTCTGGATCTTGCCCTTATCAGGAGATCGTCCAAGTAAGGGATAATTAAGACGCCTTCTCTTCGAAGAAGGATCATCATTTCGGCCATTACCTTGGTAAAGACCCGGGGTGCCGTGGACAATCCAAACGGCAGCGTCTGAAACTGATAATGACAGTTTTGGACCACGAACCTGAGGTACCCTTGGTGTGAAGGACAAATTGGAACATGAAGGTAAGCATCCTTGATGTCCAAGGACACCATAAAATCCCCTTCTTCCAGATTCGCTATCACTGCTCTGAGTGACTCCATCTTGAACTTGAATTTTTGTATGTACAGGTTCAGAGATTTTAGATTTAGAATCGGTCTTACCGAGCCGTCCGGCTTCGGTACCACAAATAGCGTGGAGTAATACCCCTGTCCCTGTTGTAGGAGGGGTACCTTGACTATCACCTGCTGAGAATACAGCTTGTGAATGGCCTCCAATTGTTCTTATAGGAACGAAAGGACTGCGGCTGAAAAGCCTGCGGCTTTTTCTGCTGGGAGGTGACCTGGGGTAAAAAGGTGGATTTTCCGGCCGTTGCCGTGGCCACCAGATCCGATAGACCGACCCCAAATAATTCCTCCCCCTTATACGGCAATACTTCCATATGTCGTTTGGAATCCGCATCACCTGACCACTGGCGCGTCCATAAACTTCTTCTGGCAGATATGGACATCGCACTTACTCTTGATGCCAGAGTGCAAATATCTCTCTGTGCATCTCGCATATAAAGAAATGCATCCTTTAACTGCTCTATGGGGGTAATTCCAAGTTGATCGCAGCAGGAATTCTGTTAGCAACTGGGCAAAACCATGTGCACTGCAGGGGAGGCAGATATAACATGTGCAGAGAGAGTTAGATTTGGGTGTGGTGAGTTCAATCTGCAATCTAATTTGCAGTGTAAAAGTAAAGCAGCCAGTATTACCCTGCACAGAAATAAAATAACCCACCCAAATCTAACTCTCTCTGCAAATGTTATATCTGCCACACCTGCAGTGCACATGGTTTTGCCCAACTACTAAAAAATTTCCTGCTGCGATCAACTTGGAATTACCCCCTATAGTCAGTAAAATACTGTCCCTATCCAGGGTATCAATATTTTCAGACAGTGACTCCGACCAAGCCACGCCAGCACTGCACATCCAGGCTGAGGCGATTGCTGGTCTCAGTATAACACCCGTATGTGTGTATATACTTTTTAATGTATTCTCCAGCCTCCTATCAGCTGGATCCTTGAGGGCGGCCGTATCAGGAGACGGTAACGCCACTTGCTTTGATAAGCGTGTGAGCGCCTTATCCACCCTAGGAGGTGTTTCCCAGCGCGCCCTAACCTCTGGCGGGAAAGGGTATAATGCCAATAACTTCTTTGAAATTAGCAGTTTTCTATCTGGGGTAACCCACGCTTCATCACACACTTCATTCAGTTCCTCTGATTCAGGAAAAACTATCGGTAGTTTTTTCACACCCCACATAATACCCCTTTTTGTGGTACTTGCAGTATCAGAGATATGCAAAGCCTCCTTCATTGCCGTGATCATATAACGTGTGGCCCTACTGGAAAATACGTTTGTTTCTTCACCGTCGACACTGGATTCAGTGTCAGTGTCTGTGTCGACCGACTGAGGTAAAGGGCGTTTTACAGCCCCTGACGGTGTCTGAGACGCCTGGACAGGTACTAACTGGTTTGCCGGCTGTCTCATGTCGTCAACCGACTTTTGTAGCGTGCTGACACTATCCCGTAATTCTATAAACAAAGCCATCCATTCTGGTGTCGACTCCCTAGGGGGTGACATCACCATTACAGGCAATTGCTCCGCCTCCACGCCAACATCGTCCTCATACATGTCGACACACACGTACCGACACACAGCAGACACACAGGGAATGCTCTGATAGAAGACAGGACCCCACTAGCCCTTTGGGGAGACAGAGGGAGAGTTTGCCAGCACACACCCAAGCGCTATAAATATATATAGGGACAACCTTAATAAGTGTGTTCCCTTTATAGCAGCTCAAATATTATAAATATCGCCAATAAGTGCCCCCCCTCTCTGTTTTTACCCTGTTTCTGTAGTGCAGTGCAGGGGAGAGTCCTGGGAGCCTTCCTCGCAGCGGAGCTGGGCAGGAAAATGGCGCTGTGTGCGGAGGAGAATAGGCCCCGCCCCCTTTTCGGCGGGCTTCTTCTCCCGTTTTTTTTGGAACCTGGCAGGGGTTAAATACATCCATATAGCCCCAGGGGCTATATGTGATATATTTTAGCCAGAATAGGTATATTACATTGCTGCCCAGGGCGCCCCCCCCAGCGCCCTGCACCCTCAGTGACCGCTGGTGTGAAGTGTGCGGAGAGCAATGGCGCACAGCTGCAGTGCTGTGCGCTACCTCATGAAGACTGAGACGTCTTCTGCCGCCGGTTTCTGGACCTCTTCTCTATTCGGCATCTGCAAGGGGGTCGGCGGCGCGGCTCCGGTGACCCATCCAGGCTGTACCTGTGATCGTCCCTCTGGAGCTAGTGTCCAGTAGCCTAAGAAGCAAATCCATCCTGCACGCAGGTGAGTTCACTTCTTCTCCCCTAAGTCCCTCGTTGCAGTGAGCCTGTTGCCAGCAGGACTCACTGAAAATAAAAAACCTAACAAACTTTTTCTAAGCAGCTCTTTAGGAGAGCCACCTAGATTGCACCCTGCTCGGACGGGCACAAAAACCTAACTGAGGCTTGGAGGAGGGTCATAGGGGGAGGAGCCAGTACACACCACCTAGTGGTCAAACTTTTAAATTTTGTGCCCTGTCTCCTGCGGAGCCGCTATTCCCCATGGTCCTGACGGAGTCCCAGCATCCACTAGGACATCAGAGAAAACAAACAGCCATAGAGGTAGGAGGGCCCTGCTCACAAGTTTACAATCTATGGGAAAGATCTTTCATTCCGTGTCTGTAAACCTCCTCCATCCACCATCAGTGATTGCCAGGAACCTGGGGGTTTATATCGGTCTGCCTTTCTCAACTATGGAGAGGATTTAGCAGCCTCGTACATCACATAGTTAGTGAATGACACAAATCATTAAGTAAAAATATATATAAAGAATGGTTCTAAAAAAAATTGCGACCTATCAGACTTTACCTCTTCATATGCCCTTTTAATGCCTTTTAGACTGACACAATAGCGGCGTCTGTACCTGCAGTGACACATGGCGCAGGGATATTCATAGTGTGCTCGGCGTCAAAAAGGGGGCATGGCCTCATGGCACGAACTCCAGTTTTCTTCAATCTGCGGGTCCCAGAGCTGCTAGATTTCACCCGGAGGCCAGTGTGTGTGCAGTGCCGGCTCTTCCACTGTAACAAGAGCCAGGTGCTGCACGTAATGTTACAGTGCAGAACTTGGCTCCTGTCACCCCTCGTTGGCCTGCACACCCCATAGAGATGCCACTGCCACTCAGGCCCCTTTCAAGCCATCAGACCCTTCCCCTCCCCCTGTTGTGTCATCAATTCCTTCCACATGCCCCTTATGTGCAGTCTCCTCCACATGTCCCTTTTTTGCCACCAGTCCCATCCATGTACCCTTTTTGTGCCACCAGTCCCACCTTCATGACCCTTTTGTGCAACCAGTCCCCTTTCACATACTTCTGCTGTGTCATCGATTCTCACCACATGCCCCCTATTTGCCATTAGTCCCCTCCACATGCCCCTTATTTGCCTCAGTCCCCTCCACATGCCCCTTATTTGCCTGTCTCCTCCACATGCCCCTTATTTGCCTCAGTCTCCTCCACATGCCCCTTATTTGCCTCAGTCCCCTCCAGACGCCCGTTGTCTCATCAATTCCATCCATGTGCCACTTTGCCACCAGTCCACCACAAACCCCTTATTTGCCATCAGTCCTCACCACATGCCCTTTATTTGACATCAGTAGCCTCCACATGCCCCTTAACTGCCATCAGTCCCCTGCACATGGCCCTTTAGAGCCACCATTCTCCTCTATATACCCTTTGTGTCATCATTCCCTTCCACATGCCCCTTTTGTGCCACCATTCCCCTCCACATGCATCTTATGTGAAATCAATCCCCTCCACATGCACCTTTATAAGCAGATTCCTGCAAATAATATCCTGTTGCTTGTAATATTGACCTAGACTAGGTTGAACAGTAACATAGATTATAAGAATTGGTTAGGATGTAGGGTTCGTGGTACCCTTTCTTGTCCAGGGGCCTAAAGTGTTTAGTTACAGCTCTAACAAAATAAATGTACTTGGAACAGGCAGATACTTAAGTGTATTCTGAAGATTAATGTATAAAATAATAGTAATTAAAAGAATGGTTTAAATTGGTCAAGACATAGTGAAGTCAATAAATGTAAAGCACAAAAACCCTTTGGGAGTGACATGTTACCGAAATATATCCAGAAAAAAAAAAGTATCAATGGAATGATTAAACAACTTCCTTCTGCTTATGTATTAAGTAGTATATCGGACCAATGCGTCAACATAAATAATGTAATTGTAGTCTCCAGAACAGCAGCATGTTTTAACTATTGTTTAACACATCAGCTGTATACAGCGTCATTAACTCCTATATATAGGAGCGTATTGCAGGGCATTAAAGATCAGTGCATAACATCTGTAAGCTATATTTACATTATGGTTCTTGGGCAAAGTGGTGTGTATATATGCACACGTGTGCACATATACATACACACAAGTAGTACTTTTTAAATGAAAACTTTCAATGCAAAAATCCAGAAAGACTGTAGAAACGATACAATATAAACAGGACACCCTCTCTCAAAAAAAAAATCACAGACAAAAAACAAATGTTTGGCATTTCTGCAGTCTACATTAAGGTGTACACTTATTAAACCTTCTACAAATGAAGAATGGTGGTGTTACCCATAGCGACTAATCAGATTCTAGCGATCATTTCTCTATTGCATCCTAGAAAACGAAAGACAATCTGAGGTTGGTAAGGCCAACACCATCATTTTCATTTTTAGAAGCTTTAGTAAATCTACATTTACATTAAACAAAATAATTTGCTTGACCATAGTTTAATAGAAATATGTCAAGTAAATACCATAATAAATTAATTTTTCAGTGTTTAGTTTGTAATAAGCACAAAGCGATAACTAAAAGGCATTGCTACAGAATATGTAGATAGTCTTCATTACTTCGCCCAGGAACCACAGCTAAGGTTATTCAATGTCTTCTGGCCGCACAGGATGAGGTAGAGGTATAATGGACTTTTTCTCTGTGTCTCTTGATAGTGCTTTCCTCATATCTAAAAACATAAAAAAAAAAAAAAAAGTTGATTTAATTGTTTTGTTTGTCCATGTTAAGTGCAAACAAACACAAATGAGACATTCAGTTTGAGGACATGTGGAAGAAGTCACAAATATTAGGACAGACCGTGAACCGTCACTGACAATTTCTGAGGAGAGCTACTTTCTGTGGTCTTCATTAGAGATGCAGTTTATTTGCTGGCTGACGGTATCCTGGCGGTCAGGATACAGAGTCCGGAATCCCGACAACCGGCATATGTTTACTTAGTCTACCTTGTATGTCCCCATTTTCTAAATGTCTTTCACACGGTCTGTGGCTGTAAAGCACTGTAGCTACCTTTAAATCAACAATAAGGCAATTCGTACTTTAAGGGTCCATAAATTCCTAGGCTGCTTAAGTGTATTGTTATTTTGCAGCCATGACGACACAAGCCAGGACATTAGTTAAGGGGGTTATTACATTTTTTGATGAAACAGCAAAGGTCCTGGCTCGTGTCATCATGGCTGCACAATACAATAAGCTTGGTCAGCCTAGGAATTTATGGACCCTTGATGTACAAATTGCCTTATTATTATTATTATTGATTTTTAAGCTACAGTGCTGTACAGCCGTTGTGTATTACACACAGTATGTTCCAGTGCAAGGCTTTAATTGTAATAATTCTGTCATCTGATTTATGTTATTAGATGTGTGCAGAGTGGAAAGTTATATGCCGTGTATAATGGAGAATGTGGGATTATACAAGCTAGTATGCACGGTCCACCCTAGTTCTTCAGTCATTTGTACTTGTGATCACTGGTCTTTCTGACTTTGTGGCACTGGTTCTGATAATGTTCTGTGGAATCTTTTTGGGGTTTCCACCAAGAATTCTGTTACTTAACATTTGTCATCTTCAACACATCGAATCTCAGACTGGTATCAAAAATCCAGCTATTGTTCCCGATACTTTTACATTTATGGATAATGCGGGTACTACTGTAGCTCTGTATGTTGTACAATCACTCTACTTCGCAGGGCATTGGAAAAAGATTAATTTGACCTGCAATTCACTAAATGATGAAACTAGTATTAACAGCCCCTCAAGAATGAGTAGATACTTATTGGTTTGTGCTAGAACAGGGTGCTTACCAGGAATGCAGCACACTGGTTAGTATTGTTATTGTGCCGTAGACCATGAAGCTATCTGTTTCATGGGTTTCTTCCAGCTACTCAGGGCTGATAAAATGTATTATGGAATACAGGGGAAATGTATCAAACCTGCTAATGAGTGAAGTTGTCAATAGCAACCTATTAGCTTATAACTTATTTATTAAGCACACTGTATTATTATTACATTTTATTTATAGGGCGCCACAAGTGTTTCGCAGCGCCGTACAAAGGACAGTACAGGGAGACAAAACTTAGCATAACAGTAAATAAATAACAAAAATGGAGTGCAGGTAACAAAGAGCAACACAATTCTCAAAACATCTTAGATGTAAGTAGCGAAGGAGTAATCATTGTACTACTTGGGGCTGGCGGCCATAGATAGAGATGAGCCTTTACCAGCAGGAGAGAAAGCAGGTAAAGATGGTCGCTGAGTGAAATGTGTCAAGAAGAGGGTTTAGACAAGAGGAAAGAAGGCCCTGCTCTGAAGAGCTAACAATCTAGTGGGGAGGGGCAACAGACAGATGACATGAGGTGCAAGCCGGTAGAAGCCTGATGGTGGTATGCGAGCAAAGCATAAAACTATAGTCACAAGCTGATTGGTTGCCACGGACAAATGGTCTACTTTTCCGCTCTTTAGACTCCAATGGAACCAGGACTGAAATAAATGACAAATATGAAATAAATAACAAATATGCCCTATTAAGGGCTGCATAATTGGCTGGCGCTATATAGATATTAATATCCCGACCTTACTTGTATCAGCAATTGATGGTGACAAATATATGGGCTTCACACATTCAAATGTAATACAAAAAAAAAAAAGCAGCCTTACAAAGTAAAAAGTGGTTTTGGAGAAGGGATAAAGCAGTGCTATAAGCGCAAGGTGATAACGCACCAGCCAATCATTATGGGTTTGAAAAACAACAGTTAGGAGCTGACTGGCTGGTGCGTTATCATCTTGCACTTATCACTGCTTTATCACTTCTCAAGGCTCAATACATCTGCCCCACAGTTTGAGAACCACTGACTTAGACATTGGCAATAAGACAAGGACAGGGCAGGACCATGATTATTCTTACCATAGGCATCCTCATCTGGCTCCCCATTGCTGGCTGAGTAATACTCTATCACTGTCCTGTAAACACTGTAACCCAGCTGTTTATACATGTTGACTGCCACCTGATTGGAGACTCTAACAAAAAGATCCACGAAAAATCCTCCTTTCCTGAATACAAGGACAAACGAAGATATGCAGTTAGCACAGAGCACAGGAGAGTATGAGTCACCGTGTTCTATTCCGTAGCGGTCACCTTTCAGAGATCTCTTCCAGAAGTTCCATTAATTTAGCAGCTAGGCCTAGACGCCGGAATTCAGGTGCTACGGAGAGAGCGGTGACGTGTCCATGCCACTCTTCTCTGGCCACTGAGCCTTCAGCTTTCCCCATTACTACAACACAAACATTGGTGAGTTACATGCATTCCATATGGATTTCACAAGTAGCTAATACTGTAGCTTGTGAACATTTCACGAATGACTACTTAAGAAGGAACATGTGGATTCACATACAGAAATTACCTAGAAATAAACTGAGCATTTTGGGAACAAATTATTTCATTTAAACTTTTAACTAGGAGGCAGCTGCAATCAGCGGTACCAATGGGATCGCTCAATAGCCTGGGCTAATTGCACTGCAACAGCCCTCACCACAACCAGCATGGATGGGTGATCCTCAGGATCACCCACACCCTCCTCTAGCTGCTCTTCTTGAAAGACTGAAATCCTGCAAGTGCACTGCAAGGAAAATGATTCATATAGAAAAAAGAAAAAAATAATATATATATATATATATATATATATATATATATATATATATATATATATATATATATATATATATATATATATATATATATATATAAATAAAATTATTATTATTATTTTTTTAATGAAAGAAAAATCAGATAGAACTTTTAAAATAAAACACCCTGGTGAATGATCACATCAAAAACTTACTAATAATTAACATAAGTTAATGAGAGCAGGTAGTAGGTCTACTTAGAGGACTTCTCTTTTAAAGAACTCGTCAATGGATGAACCCTTTATTCACAAAAATCCTAGTTCTTTCTCAAACTGCAGTACATCATTGCTCCAGCATTCACTAGTTTTATACCGCAGAACACACCCCTAATTAATCACTGTAAAAACCACGTGAGAGAAATCACAATTATAAATGTTGTAATCACCACAAACACCAATAAAGTATACAAAAAATATATACACCAAATATAGCATATCCATAATAATCATAAGATATACTCTATATTAAACATTTGCCTATGATAACAAACATGACTGAAGAATGCTTCTGATATGTGTCTGCTAAGTGCTGAGCCATGAATTAATGAGCACTCTGAAATAAACGGTATTTATAACCAGGCTGTACTGATTATACATGCACACAATTCTAAATCAATGCTTTATACCCCTTTTCCACTGCGATCCAGGAAATTGTCGGGTCCAAATACCCGGCAAATTTACAGGTCTCCGTTCTGTGACCCTAGTTGCGAGCAGGGTCTTGTACATCGGACTTGGTGCCGGATAGTCTCCTTTCCTACTGACCAAAATCCTGAGTTTAGAGCGTTCACATATACAAATCCTGGGGTTTTGTATGTCAGTGGAAAAGGGGTATAAGAGAGAAACCATGGGAGAAACGTAGTAAATCTTCTAAAATAGTGGCGACAGCTGGAGCTGTTACACATAGCACCCAGTTCAGACTGTAGCTAGCATTTATCAAGTACAGTGTATAAAATGATAGGCTGAGCTGGGATATGTTTAAGTGACCGCCGGTCACAATACCGATGCAGGGATCCCGGCATCTGAAAATCCAGCCGGTTGTTATGCCGACCAACAGGGACTATTCCCACTCGTGGGTATCCACGACAACCATAGAGTGGGAATAGAACCTGTGGCGAACGCAGCTAGCAAATGAGCCTGCAAGGGGCTTCATCGTGCTTGCCCCCCTCCCCCCACCGGCCATTTAACAGCCGGGATCCCGCCATGGGTATTGTGACCAGCGGTTCCCTAACCAGTTGGTTACTATGGGCAATGTCTCAGACTCTTTAGAAGATTTGATACCTCTCCCCCATGTGTGTACAGGAAATAAGAAATATTTGATCACTGTTGACACACTGAAATACACCGCCCACCCGTAGCACAGTGGCAATGTCTCCAAGAGTAGCAGCACAATTTATTATAATGTCTGTGTTTAACCATCCAGCAGGTATATTTCAACAGCATAGATTATTCAATTTGCTGCGCTGCAAAGTCACTCAGAAGATGAAGCAATAAATAGTGAATGAGAATATTAAGAATGATAAGGAATGACTTACTGTAACCCATGAGTTCTCCCCCTGGAGCCTCTGCAACTATAAAATATTCCGGCCAGTGTGCCAGATACTGCAAGTAGAAAGGGATCCCATACTGGCATCTTTTATTAAGGAAAGACATTAAGGGGTATATTCAACTGAAGTCGAAAGCTGCCGTCTGTCAAAAAGACGTCAGTTTTCGACTTTTTTGGGTCGGAAGGGATTCCGACCTATTCAATATAGCCCCAAATTATTCAACAAGTCGAGGAATTCGACTTGTTGAAAAGCACGTGGATCGGCGGAATAGCTGCCGATTCACGTGCTTCTGTCGAAACTGTTTTGGCCTCCTTTTCGACCATGTCAATCCGACTTTAAAAACAGTCGGATTGAGATGAGGGAGCCGAGGAGGAAGAGAGGGGGCAGACCAGCGGGCAGACGGGGGAGAGCCGCGGGCAGACGGGGGAGAGCAGCGCTACAGCAGCAGCTATAGCAGTGAAGCCTGAGGATGTGTCACAGCCGCCGCTGACAGCAGCGTCCACCCGGCTCCAGCAAGAGAAACCTGCTGGAGCCGGGTGGACACTGCCGTGAGCAGCGGCTGTGACACATCCTCCGGCTACGCTGCTGTAGCTGCTGCTGTAGCGCGGCTCTCCCCCGTCTGCCCGCAGCTCTCCACCGTCTCAGCTCCCGCATCTCAATTCAACTTTTTTTAAAGTCGAATTGAGATGGCATTGAATAGCCCTTGTTGGATCCATTCTGACAAATGAATGTCGGAATGGATCAGACTTCAATTGAATATACCAGTGTGTCAGTAAAATCCCTTACACAACGTTTCACTATCCTGGTCTAGCTTAGTGACCATCATTACATTTAACGATATTATTACTTTTACAAATCTTTAACAAGGATACAGTTTCTGTGAGAGGATCCAAATTTCTGTGATAAAAAACAAAACAAAAAAAACACAAAATGAATTATATTAACTTCCTGAAATAAGAACTAAAACAAACATGTAAGATATTTCTAATATGATGTAATTTCAATGAAGTACTGAGAAAAAGCCAATGGAACAGTATACATTAAACCAAATCAGTAGTATCAAGTACATAGATACTATGAATACGGACTTGGATTTTGCTATACTATCCGGAATCTATTTCCCAAGCTGATAGGCATGTTTGGGCACAGACGGTTTTGTCCCGTCATACGTTTTTGTGGTTCTATTGTCTACATCCTCTAAAATAAGAATTTACTTACCGATAATTCTATTTCTCGTAGTCCGTAGTGGATGCTGGGAACTCCGTAAGGACCATGGGGAATAGCGGCTCCGCAGGAGACTGGGCACAAAAGTAAAGCTTTAGGACTACCTGGTGTGCACTGGCTCCTCCCCCTATGACCCTCCTCCAAGCCTCAGTTAGGATACTGTGCCCGGACGAGCGTACACAATAAGGAAGGATTTTTGAATCCCGGGTAAGACTCATACCAGCCACACCAATCACACCGTACAACTTGTGATCTGAACCCAGTTAACAGCATGATAACAGAGGAGCCTCTGGAAAGATGGCTCACAACAACAATAACCCGATTTAGTTAACAATAACTATGTACAAGTATTGCAGACAATCCGCACTTGGGATGGGCGCCCAGCATCCACTACGGACTACGAGAAATAGAATTATCGGTAAGTAAATTCTTATTTTCTCTGACGTCCTAGTGGATGCTGGGAACTCCGTAAGGACCATGGGGATTATACCAAAGCTCCCAAACGGGCGGGAGAGTGCGGATGACTCTGCAGCACCGAATGAGAGAACTCCAGGTCCTCCTCAGCCAGGGTATCAAATTTGTAGAATTTAGCAAACGTGTTTGCCCCTGACCAAGTAGCTGCTCGGCAAAGTTGTAAAGCCGAGACCCCTCGGGCAGCCGCCCAAGATCAGCCCACCTTCCTTGTAGAATGGGCATTTACAGATTTTGGCTGTGGCAGGCCTGCCACAGAATGTGCAAGCTGAATTGTACTACAAATCCAACGAGCAATAGTCTGCTTCGAAGCAGGAGCACCCAGCTTGTTGGGTGCATACAAGTAAACAGCGAGTCAGATTTTCTGACTCCAGCCGTCCTGGAAACATATTTTCAGGGCCCTGACAACGTCTAGCAACTTGGAGTCCTCCAAGTCCCTAGTAGCCGCAGGCACCACAATAGGTTGGTTCAGGTGAAACGCTGACACCACCTTAGGGAGAAACTGAGGACGAGTCCTCAATTCCGCCCTGTCCGAATGGAAAATCAGACAGGGGCTTTTGCAGGATAAAGCCGCCAATTCTGACACTCGCCTGGCCGAAGCCAGGGCCAACAGCATGGCCACTTTCCATGTGAGATATTTGAAATCCACAGATTTAAGTGGTTCAAACCAATGTGATTTGAGGAACCCCAAAACTACATTGAGATCCCAAGGTGCCACTGGAGGCACAAAAGGAGGCTGTATATGCAGCACCCCCTTGACAAACGTCTGAACTTCAGGAACTGAAGCCAGTTCTTTCTGGAAGAAAATCGACAGGGCCGAAATCTGAACCTTAATGGATCCCAATTTGAGGCCCATAGACACTCCTGTTTGCAGGAAATGCAGGAATCGACCCAGTCGAAATTCCTCCGTTGGGGCATTCCTGGCCTCGCACCACGCAACATATTTTCGCCAAATGCGGTGATAATGCTTTGCGGTTACATCCTTCCTGGCTTTGATCAGGGTAGGGATGACTTCCTCCGGAATGCCTTTTTCCTTCAGGATCCGGCGTTCAACCGCCATGCCGTCAAACGCAGCCGCGGTAAGTCTTGGAACAGACAGGGACCTTGCTGGAGCAGGTCCCTTCTTAGAGGCAGAGGCCACGGGTCCTCTGTGAGCATCTCTTGAAGTTCCGGGTACCAAGTCCTTCTTGGCCAATCCGGAGCCACGAGTATAGTTCTTACTCCTCTCCGTCTTATAATTCTCAGAACCTTGGGTATGAGAGGCAGAGGAGGGAACACATACACTGACTGGTACACCCACGGTGTTACCAGAGCGTCCACAGCTATTGCCTGAGGGTCCCTTGACCTGGCGCAATACCTGTCCAGTTTTTTGTTGAGGCGGGACGCCATCATGTCCACCTTTGGTTTTTCCCAACGGTTTACAATCATGTGGAAGACTTCTGGATGAAGTCCCCACTCTCCCGGGTGGAGGTCGTGCCTGCTGAGGAAGTCTGCTTCCCAGTTGTCCACTCCCGGAATGAACACTGCTGACAGTGCTATCACATGATTTTCCGCCCAGCGAAGAATCCTTGCAGCTTCTGCCATTGCCCTCCTGCTTCTTGTGCCGCCCTGTCTGTTTACGTGGGCGACTGCCGTGATGTTGTCCGACTGGATCAACACCGGCTGACCTTGAAGTAGAGGTCTTGCTGGGCTTAGAGCATTGTAAATGGCCCTTAGCTCCAGGATATTTATGTGAAGTGATGTCTCCAGGCTTGACCACAAGCCCTGGAAATTCCTTCCCTGTGTGACTGCTCCCCAGCCTCGCAGGCTGGCATCGGTGGTCACCAGGACCCAGTCCTGAATGCCGAATCTGCGGCCCTTTAGAAGATGAGCACTCTGCAACCACCACAGGAGAGACACCCTTGTCTTTGGTGACAAGGTTATCCGCTGATGCATCTGAAGATGCGACCCGGACCATTTGTCTAGCAGATCCCACTGGAAAGTTCTTGCGTGGAATCTGCCGAATGGGATTGCTTCGTAGGAAGCCACCATTTTTCCCAGGACCTTTGTGCATTGATGCACTGACACTTGGCCTGGTTTTAGGAGGTTTCTGACTAGTTTGGATAACTCCCTGGCTTTCTCCTCCGGGAGAAACACCTTTTTCTGGACTGTGTCCAGGATCATCCCTAGGAATAGAAGACGTGTCGTCGGGATCAGCTGCGATTTTGGAATATTGAGAATCCAACCGTGCTGCCGCAACACTACCTGAGATAGTGCTACCCCGACTTCCAACTGTTCCCTGGATCTTGCCCTTATCAGGAGATCGTCCAAGTAAGGGATAACTAAAACTCCCTTCCTTCGAAGGAGTATCATCATTTCGGCCATTACCTTGGTAAAGACCCGGGGTGCCGTGGACAATCCAAACGGCAGCGTCTGAAACTGATAGTGACAGTTCTGTACCACAAACCTGAGGTACCCTTGGTGAGAAGGGTAAATTGGGACATGGAGGTAAGCATCCTTGATGTCCAGAGACACCATAAAATCCCCTTCTTCCAGGTTCGCAATCACTGCTCTGAGTGACTCCATCTTGAATTTGAACCTCTGTATGTAAGTGTTCAAGGATTTTAGATTTAAAATCGGTCTCACCGAGCCGTCCGGCTTCGGTACCACAAACAGCGTGGAATAATACCCCTTTCCCTGTTGCAGGAGGGGTACCTTGATTATCACCTGCTGGGAATACAGCTTGTGAATGGCTTCCAATACCGCCTCCCTGTCGGAGGGAGACGTCGGTAAAGCAGACTTTAGGAAACGGCGAGGGGGAGATGTCTCGAATTCCAATTTGTACCCCTGAGATACCACCTGAAGGATCCAGGGGTCCACTTGCGAGTGAGCCCACTGCGCGCTGAAATTCTTGAGACGGGCCCCCACCGTGCCTGAGTCCGCTTGTAAAGCCCCAGCGTCATGCTGAGGACTTGGCAGAGGCGGGAGAGGGCTTCTGTTCCTGGGAACTGGCTGTTTGCTGCAGCCTTTTCCTTCTCCCTCTGCCACGGGGCAGAAAAGAGGAACCTTTTGCCCGCTTGCCCTTATGGGGCCGAAAGGACTGCGCCTGATAATACGGCGTCTTCTTATGTTGAGAGGCTACCTGGGGTAAAAATGTGGATTTCCCAGCAGTTGCCGTGGCTACCAGGTCTGATAGACCTACCCCAAATAACTCCTCCCCTTTATAAGGCAATACTTCCATATGCCTTTTGGAATCCGCATCCCCTGACCACTGTCGTGTCCATAACCCTCTTCTGGCAGAAATGGACAGCGCACTTACTCTTGATGCCAGTCGGCAGATATCCCTCTGTGCATCACGCATATATAGAAATGCATCTTTTAAATGCTCTATAGTCAGTAATATACTGTCCCTGTCTAGGGTATCAATATTGTCCGTCAGGGAATCCGACCAAGCCACCCCAGCACTGCACATCCAGGCTGAGGCGATTGCTGGTCGCAGTATAACTCCCGTGAGAGTGTATATACATTTTAGGATATTTTCCTGCTTTCTGTCAGCAGGTTCCTTAAGGGCGGCCGTCTCAGGAGAGGGTAGTGCCACCTGTTTAGACAAGCGTGTGAGCGCTTTATCCACCCTAGGGGGTGTTTCCCAACGTGCCCTATCCTCTGGCGGGAAAGGGTATGATGCCAATAACCTTTTAGGAATTATCAGTTTTTTATCGGGGGAAACCCACGCTTCATCACACACTTCATTTAATTCCTCCGATGCAGGAAAAACTACAGGCAGTTTTTTCTCACCAAACATAATACCCTTTTTAGTGGTACTTGTATTATCAGAAATATGTAAAACATTTTTCATTGCCTCAATCATGTAACGTGTGGCCCTACTGGAAGTCACATTCGTCTCTTCATCGTCGACACTGGAGTCAGTATCCATGTCGGCGTCTGTGTCTGCCATCTGAGGTAACGGGCGTTTTAGAGCCCCTGATGGCCTTTGAGACGCCTGGACAGGCACAAGCTGAGTAGCCGGCTGTCTCATGTCGTCAACTGTCTTTTGTAAAGAGCTGACACTGTCACGTAATTCCTTCCATAAGCCCATCCACTCAGGTGTCGACTCCCTAGGGGGTGACATCTCTATTACAGGCAAATGCTCCGCCTCCACATCATTTTCCTCCTCAAACATGTCGACACAATCGTACCGACACACCGCACACACACACAGGGAATGCTCTGATAGAGGACAGGACCCCACTAGCCCTTTGGGGAGACAGAGGGAGAGTATGCCAGCACACACCAGAGCGCTATATATACACACAGGTATACCACTATATAATGTGTTTTTCCCTTTATAGCTGCTGATATTATCAAACTGCGCCAAATTAGTGCCCCCCCTCTCTTTTTTACCCTTTTCTGTAGTGCAGGACTGCAGGGGAGAGTCAGGGAGACGTCCTTCCAGCGGAGCTGTGATGGAAAATGGCGCCAGTGTGCTGAGGAGATAGGCTCCGCCCCCTTCTCGGTGGACTTTTCTCCCGCTTTTTGCTGAATTCTGGCAGGGGTTAAAATACATCCATATAGCCCTGGGGGTTATATGTGGTGTATTTTCGCCAGCCAAGGTGTTTATATTGCTGCTCAGGGCGCCCTCCCCTAGCGCCCTGCACCCTCAGTGACCGGAGTGTGAAGTGTGCCTAAGGAGCAATGGCGCACAGCTGCAGTGCTGTGCGCTACCTTGTTGAAGACGGATGTCTTCTGCCGCCGATTTTCCGGACCTCTTCTTGCTTCTGTCTCTGTAAGGGGGCCGGCGGCGCGGCTCTGGGACCGGACTCCGAGGCTGGGCCTGTGTTCGGTCCCTCTGGAGCTAATGGTGTCCAGTAGCCAAGAAGCCCAAGCTGGCTGCAAGCAGGCAGGTTCGCTTCTTCTCCCCTTAGTCCCTCGATGCAGTGAGCCTGTTGCCAGCAGGTCTCACTGAAAATAAGAAACCTAAAACTAACTTTTTCTAAGAAGCTCAGGAGAGCCCCCTAGATTGCACCCTGCTCGGTCGGGCACAAAAATCTAACTGAGGCTTGGAGGAGGGTCATAGGGGGAGGAGCCAGTGCACACCAGGTAGTCCTAAAGCTTTACTTTTGTGCCCAGTCTCCTGCGGAGCCGCTATTCCCCATGGTCCTTACGGAGTTCCCAGCATCCACTAGGACGTCAGAGAAATACTATTTAGACCTTAATAATTCTTTTAAACATGTATTACATAGTGGCAGAAGATAAGCTAACGCATCAATGTAATCATCAATAAGACATACAGGAGGTAAGGGTCAAGGGCACATAGGGGGACAAAATAGCATCAGCTAGAGAAAGGAGGGCACTGGTAAGGTTTGGATACTTGTGGGTCTATTTATGAAGCAGTGAAAAGTGTGGAGAAGTGAGCCAGTGGAGAAGATGCCCATGGCAACCAATCAGCATTGACGTAACATTTATAATTTGCATATTATAAAATTATACAGAGCAGCTGATTGGTTGCCATGGGCAACTACTCCACTGGCTCACTTCTCCACTCTTTTCACCGCTTCATGAATAGACCCCTTATACTTAATATAGTTAGCCATCATTGTTGCACAGCTGTTTTGTGATGGCAAAGACTTGCACTCTATGAAATACTGTGAGTACTATTGTACGAGTTCTTTACATGTTACTGTATTCTGTCGGGTTCAACATAATACCTAGCAAATAGCCTACTTATGGCTTTGCTTGTAGAATAACATATTTGTTACCCACTGAGAAACTACCAGCTAGCTAATTTAGGGTTTTAGCAGGGCTGGGTGTTTTAATTATCTCTACCTGTCTTATGAGATTTGGTGATTATTAGTGAATGCTTTTACAGAAAGCCTCCATTTTTCCTAGGCCGAGCAACAATATTGCGCATTCATTTTATACATTCAATTTGCCATTCATTCAGGTGGTTACTGACCCTGCAGTTTTAAAACACCCTTATTGTATTTCTGGTTTTCACCATGTGTGCTCTACTAGTTGTTTTTTAGGGGATGATCCAGAAGCGAGCGCAAGTGGGCCTGTGTACAGAATCGGTGATCAGAGGTGTCTCTCTGCAGCCAGACTGTCCCTACCCACAATGCCATCAGTGCACATTACCTCTGTGAGATCACCGTTACACTCCTTCTTAGACAAATGAGAAGGCTGAACTGTGTACGACTCTGTTGGTTATGGAGCACGCGCACATTAAAAGCATGTATTGAGTGATTAATAACAGGTGCCAAAACAGAAGTCACCCAGCCAATGTGCTGCTAGCACAGATTGGTGCAGTACAGCTGGATGGGTGCTGTGTGTGACCCCATACTGTTGCACCTAGGGGCTCAAGTTCAGAACATGGGTCCCCTTGGCTGTCCGTTTCACTATCCACACATACATATAATGGGAATAGTGAACTGTGTTATGCCCACGATGGTACACTTTTTAATGTCCTGAAGACGTTTAATGATATTTTGGAGCAGTTTAGCTTTTCTAACTTAAGGGTGGGGGGGGGGGGGGGGACATGATGTGCCTGCAGAAAGTTCGCCAGGCTTGCATCTATCAATTAGGTGACCATATGAAACTCTAGAGTGGCTATTGCCAACGTAATAGCAGCAGGGTGACTATACTGGCAGCCCTCCCCAACATAAGCCTGACCAGCCTAGGGAAGTGCTGCGGGTAAGAGCATAGGAATCAGTCCTGGACCCCGCCCCTGGCCTCACATGTTGTTGAACCGAAACAGATCATCGCAGTTGAAGGCTCGTAACGAGGTCATCCTCTCTGTGTACCGGCAAGAGAACGCCGCCGGCAGGAAGGCACTGGCGGAAGCTGGGCATGAACCGGAAGTGTCGTCATATCACTGGACAAACCCGTGGCAGCCATACTAGCTGCTGGCTGAGGTTGTCATAGAGATGGGCGGGCAGCTGCGGCTGGCTCGGGCTATTTTCTAGAGTACAACTAGAATGTGAGCCTGCCAGTACGGGCGGAGGGATTCCTATTTAATCTGGGGTCAGAGCACGTGCTTCGTGCTCCAAATATCCCCCAGTGGGTAGAGACTAGATCCCCCTCTGTTTCAGTAACTGAAGAGGAACTAGACTATTTAGTATGAGCCTTCTATTTCCTCTTCTGTTTATGTACGTACCTAACACAGTGTCAGCTGCTGGGAGGCGTCAGTAATTGTTCTGCTTTGCGCTGGGCTGTAGTCACATATTCTGCCATTGTGAAGTAACGCGCCCTCGTGTTTTTCTTTTCTTTTTCTCTGACGTCCTAGTGGATGCTGGGAACTCCGTAAGGACCATGGGGAATAGCGGCTCCGCAGGAGACTGGGCACAACTAAAGAAAGCTTTAGGTCACCTGGTGTGCACTGGCTCCTCCCACCATGACCCTCCTCCAAGCCCCAGTTAGATTTTGTGCCCGGCCGAGGTTGGATGCACACTAGGGGCTCTCCTGAGCTTCTAGAAAGAAAGTATAGAATTAGGTTTTTTATTTTCAGTGAGACCTGCTGGCAACAGGCTCACTGCAGCGAGGGACTAAGGGGAGAAGAAGCGAACCTGCCTGCTTGCAGCCAGCTTGGGCTTCTTAGGCTACTGGACACCATTAGCTCCAGAGGGATCGACCGCAGGCCCAGCCTTGGTGTTCGGTCCCAGAGCCGCGCCGCCGTCCCCCTTACAGAGCCAGAAGCAAGAAGAGGTCCGGAAAATCGGCGGCAGAAGACATCAGTCTTCACCAAGGTAGCGCACAGCACTGCAGCTGTGCGCCATTGCTCCTCATACACACTTCACACTCCGGTCATATATACACACTTATATATACACACTTCACACTCCGGTCATATATAGCCCCAGAGGCTATATATGTGGTAAATACCCCTGCCAGAATCCAGAAAAAAGCGGGAGAAAAGTCAGCGAAAAAGGGGCGGAGCTATCTCCCTCAGACACACTGGCGCCATTTTCTCTTCACAGTGCAGCTGGAAGAAAGCTCCCCAGGCTCTCCCCTGTAGTTTTCAGGCTCAAAGGGTTAAAAAGAGAGGGGGGGCACTAAATTTAGGCGCAATATTATTTCTCTATCGTCCTAGTGGATGCTGGGGTTCCTGAAAGGACCATGGGGGATAGCGGCTCCGCAGGAGACAGGGCACAAAAAGTAAAGCTTTAGGATCAGGTGGTGTGCACTGGCTCCTCCCCCTATGACCCTCCTCCAAGCCAGTTAGATTTTTGTGCCCGGCCGAGAAGGGTGCAATCTAGGTGGCTCTCCTAAAGAGCTGCTTAGGAAAGTTTAGCTTAGGTTTTTTATTTTACAGTGAGTCCTGCTGGCAACAGGATCACTGCAACGAGGGACTTAGGGGAGAAGAAGTGAACTCACCTGCGTGCAGGATGGATTGGCTTCTTGGCTACTGGACATCAGCTCCAGAGGGACGATCACAGGTACAGCCTGGATGGTCACCGGAGCCTTGCCGCCGGCCCCCTTGCAGATGCTGAAGTAAGAAGAGGTCCAGAATCGGCGGCAGAAGACTCCTCAGTCTTCTAAAGGTAGCGCACAGCACTGCAGCTGTGCGCCATTTTCCTCTCAGCACACTTCACACGGCAGTCACTGAGGGTGCAGGGCGCTGGGAGGGGGGCGCCCTGGGAGGCAAATGAATACCTATTTTGGCTAAAAATACCTCACATATAGCCTCCGGAGGCTATATGGAGATATTTAACCCCTGCCAGAATCCGTTAAGAGCGGGAGACGAGGCCGCCGAAAAAGGGGCGGGGCCTATCTCCTCAGCACACAGCGCCATTTTCCCTCACAGAAAGGCTGGAGGGAAGGCTCCCAGGCTCTCCCCTGCACTGCACTACAGAAACAGGGTTAAAACAGAGAGGGGGGGCACTAATTTGGCGATATGCTTATATATATATTAAGATGCTATAAGGGAAAACACTTATATAAGGTTGTCCCTATATAATTATAGCGTTTTTGGTGTGTGCTGGCAAACTCTCCCTCTGTCTCTCCAAAGGGCTAGTGGGTCCTGTCCTCTATCAGAGCATTCCCTGTGTGTGTGCTGTGTGTCGGTACGTGTGTGTCGACAGGTAGGAGGACGATGTTGGTGAGGAGGCGGAGCAATTGCCTGTAATGGTGATGTCACTCTCTAGGGAGTCGACACCGGAATGGATGGCTTATTTAGGAAATTACGTGATAATGTCAACACGCTGCAAAGTCGGTTGACGAAATGAGACGGCCGACAAACAATTAGTACGGTCCAGACGTCTCAAAAACACCGTCAAGGGTTTTAAAACGCCCGTTTACTTTAGTCGGTCGACACAGACACAGACAGGGACACTGAATCCAGTGTCGACGGTGAATAAACAAACGTATTCCTTACTAGGGCCACACGTTAAAGGCAATGAAGGAGGTGTTACGTATTTCTGATACTACAAGTACCACAAAAGAGGGTATTATGTGGGATGTGAAAAAACTACCATAGTTTTTCCTGAATCAGATAAATTAAAAAAAGTGTGTGATGATGCGTGGGTTCCCCCCGATAGAAAATTATGGGCGGTATACCCTTTCCCGCCAGAAGTTAGGGCGCGTTGGGAAACACCCCTTAAGGTGGATAAGGCGCTCACACGCTTATCAAAACAAGTGGCGGTACCGTCTATAGATAGGGCCGTCCTCAAGGACCAGCTGACAAGGCTGGAAAATATAATAAAAAGTATATACACACATACTGGTGTTATACTGCGGCCAGCGATCGCCTCAGCCTGGATGTGCAGAGCTAGGGTGGCTTGGTCGGATTCCCTGACTAAAAATATTGATACCCTTGACAGGGACAGTATTTTATTGACTATAGAGCATTTCTATATATGCGAGATGCACAGAGGGATATTTGCACTCTGGCATCATGAATAAACGCGATGTCCATAACTGCCAGAAGATGTTATGGACACGACAGTGGTCAGGTGATGCAGATTCCAAACGGCACAGTATGGCCGTATAAAGGAAGAGGACTTGTTTGGGGTCGGTCCATCGGACCTGGTGGTCACGGCAACTGCTGGAAAATCCACCGTTTTTTACCCTAAGTCACATCTCTGCAGAAAAAGACACCGTCTTTTCAGCCTCAGTCCTCTCGTCCCTATAAGAGCATATCTGCCCAGGGATAGAGGAAAGGGAAGAAGACTGCAGCAGGCAGCCCATTCCCAGGAACAGAAGCGTTCCACCGCGTCTGACAAGTTCTCAGCATGGCGCTGAGACCGTACAGGACCCCTGGATCCTACAAGTAGTATCCCGGGGGTACAGATGGGAATGTCGAGACGTTTCCCCTTCGCAGGCTCCTGAAGTCTGCTTTACCAAGTCTCCCTCCGACAAGGAGGTAGTATGGGAAAAAATTCACAAGCTGTATTCCCAGCAGGTGATAATTAAATTACCCCTCCTACTACAGAAAAGGGGTATTATTCCACACTATATTGTGGTACTGAAGCCAGAAGGCTAGGTGAGACTTATTCTAAAAAAAAAAAAAAATTTTTTTTTTGAACACTTACAAAGGTTCAAATTAAGATGAAGTCACTCAGAGCAGTGATAACGAACCAGGAAGAAGGGGACTATATAGTGTCCCGGGATATCAGGGATGCTTACCTCTATGTCCCAAATTTGCCCTTCTCACTAAGGGTACCTCAGGTTCGTGGTGCAGAACTGTCACTATCAGTTTCAGACGCTGCCGTTTGGATTGTCCACGGCACCCCGGGGTCTTTACCAAGGTAATGGCCGAATTGATGATTCTTCTTCGAAGAAAAGGCGTCTTAATTATCCCTTACTTGGACGATCTCCTGATAGGGGCATAGTCCAGGGAACAGTTGGAGGTCGGAGTAGCACTATCTCGGATACTGCTACAATCAGCACGGGTGGATTCTAAATATTCCAAAATCGCAGCTGATCCCGACGACACGTCTGCTGTGCCTAGGGATGATTCTGGACACAGTCCAGAAAAAGGTGTTTCTCCCGGAAGAGAAAGCCAGGGAGTTATCCGAGCAAGTCAGGAACCTCCTAAAAACAGTGCATCATTGCAAAAGGGTCCTGGTAAAAATGGTGGCTTCCTACGAAGCAATTCCATTCGGCAGATTTCACGTAAGAACTTTTCAGTGGGATCTGCTGGACAAATGGTCCGGATCGCATCTTCAGATGCATCAGCGGATAACCCAATATCCAAGGACAAGGGTGTCTCTCCTGTGGTGGTTATAGAGTGCTCATCTTCTAGAGGGCCGCAGATTCGGCATTCAGGATTGGATGCTGGTAACCACGGAGCCCAGCCTGAGAGGCTGGGGAGCAGTCACACAAGGGAAAAATTTCCAGGGAGTGTGATCAAGTATGGAGACTTTTCTCCACATAAATATACTGGAGCTAAGGGTAAATTTATAATGCTCTAAGCTTAGCAAGACCTCTGCTTCAAGGTCAGCCGGTATTGATCCAGTGGGAAAAACATCACGGCAGTCGCCCACGTAAACAGACAGGGCGACACAAGAAGCAGGAGGGCAATGGCAGAAACTGCAAGGACTTTTCGCTGGGCGGAAAATCATGTGATAACACTGTCAGCAGTTTTTCATCCCGGGAATGGAAACTGGGAAGCAGACTTCCTCAGCACGACCTCCACCCGGGAGAGTGGAAACTTCATTGAGAAGTTTTTTCCACATGATTGTAAACCGTTGGGAAATACCAAAGGTGGACATGATGGCGTCCCGTCTGAACAAAAAACGGGACAGGTATTGCGCCAGGTCAAGAGACCCTCCGGCAATAGATGTGGACGTTCTGGTAACACCGTGGGTGTACCAGTCGGTGTATGTGTTCCCTCCTCTGCTTCTCATACCTAAGGTGCTGAGAATTATAAGACGTAGAGGAGTAAGAACTATACTCATGGCTCCGGATTGGCCAAGAAGGACTTGGTACCCGGAACTTCAAGAGATGCTTACAGAGGTCTTATGGCCTCTGCCGCTAAGAAGGGACTTGCTTCAGCAAGTACCATGTCTGTTCCAAGACTTACCGCAGCTGCGTTTGTCGGCATGGCGATGGAAAGCCGGATCCTAAGGGAAAAAAGGCATTCCGGAAGAGGTCATTCCTACCCTGGTCAAAGCCAGAAAGGAGGTGACCGCACAACATTATCACCACGTGTGGCGAAAATATGTTGCGTGGTGTGAGGCCAGGAAGGCCCCACAAAGAAATTTCAACTCGGTCGTTTCCTGCATTTCCTGCAAACAGGAGTGTCTATGGGCCTCAAATTGGGGTCCATTAAGGTTCAAATTCGGCCCTGTAAATTTTCTTCCAGAAAGAATTGGCTTCAGTTCCTGAAGTCCAGAAGTTTGTCAAGGGAGTATTGCATATACAAACCCCTTTTTTGTGCCTCCAGTGGCACTGTGGGATCTCAACGTAGTTCTGGGATTCCTCAAATCACATTGGTTTAAAACCAGTCAAATATGTGGATTTGAAGCATCTCACATAAAAAGTGACCATGCTCTTGGCCCTGGCCTGGACCAGGCGAGTGTCAAATTGGTGGTTTTTTCTCAAAAAAGCCCATATCTGTTTGTCCATTCGGACAGGGCAGAGCTGCGGACTCGTCCCCAGTTCTCTCCCTAAGGTGGTGTCAGTGTTTCACCTGAACCAGCTTATTGTGGTGCCTTGCACCTACTAGGGACTTGGAGGACTCCAAGTTGCTAGAAGTTGTCAGGGCCCTGAAAATATGTTCCAGGACAGCTGGAGTCAGAAAATCTGACTCGCTGTTTATACTGTATGCACCCAACAAGTTGGGTGCGCCTGCTTCTAAGCAGTCGATTGCTCGTTGGATTTGTAACACAATTCAACTTGCACATTCTGAGGCAGGCCTGCCACAGTCTAAATCGGTTAAGGCCCATTCCACAAGGAAGGTGGGCTCATCTTGGGCGGCTGCCCGAGAGGTCTCGGCATTACAACTCTGCCGAGCAGCTACGTGGTCAGGGGAGAACACGTTTGTAAAATTCTACAAATTTGATATCCTGGCAAAAGAGGACCTGGAGTTCTCTCATTCGGTGCTGCAGAGTCATCCGCACTCTCCCGCCCGTTTGGGAGCTTTGGTATAATCCCCATGGTCCTTTCAGGAACCCCAGCATCCACTAGGACGATAGAGAAAATAAGAATTTACTTACCGATAATTCTATTTCTCGGAGTCCGTAGTGGATGCTGGGCGCCCATCCCAAGTGCGGATTATCTGCAATACTTGTACATAGTTACAAAAATCGGGTTATTATTGTTGTGAGCCATCTTTTCAGAGGCTCCGCTGTTATCATACTGTTAACTGGGTTTAGATCACAAGTTGTACGGTGTGATTGGTGTGGCTGGTATGAGTCTTACCCGGGATTCAAAATTCCTCCCTTATTGTGTACGCTCGTCCGGGCACAGTACCTAACTGGCTTGGAGGAGGGTCATAGGGGGAGGAGCCAGTGCACACCACCTGATCCTAAAGCTTTACTTTTTGTGCCCTGTCTCCTGCGGAGCCGCTATCCCCCATGGTCCTTTCAGGAACCCCAGCATCCACTACGGACTCCGAGAAATAGAATTATCGGTAAGTAAATTCTTATTATATACAAGCAGCTATTGGGGAAATTTCACTCAGTTATAGTGTTAATCCCCACATTATATAGCGCTCTGGTGTGTGCTGGCATACTCTCTCTCTGTCTCCCCAAAGGGCTTTGTGGGGTCCTGTCCTCAGTCAGAGCATTCCCTGTGTGTGTGCGGTGTGTCGGTACGGCTGTGTCGACATGTTTAATGAGGAGGCTTATATGGTGACGGAGCAGATGCCGATAAATGTGATGTCGCCCCCTGTGGGGCCGACACCAGAGTGGATGGTTAGGTGAAAGGTATTAACCGACAGTGTCAACTCCTTACATAAAATGGTGGATGACGTAACAGCTGTGGGACAGCCGGCTTCTCAGTCCGCGCCTGCCCAGGCGTCTCAAAGGCCATCAGGGGCTCAAAAACGCCCGCTCACTCAGATGGCAGACACAGATGTCGACACGGAGTCTGACTCCAGTGTCGACAAGGTTGAGACATATACACAATCCACTAGGAACATCCGTGACTTGATCCCGGCAATAAAAAAAATGTGTTACACATTTCTGACATTAACCCTCTAAAAATGGGTTTTTATGTTGGGGAGAAAAAGCAGGCAGTGTTTTGTTCCCCCATCAGATGAATTAAAAAAAAAGTGTGTGAAAAGCGTGGGTTCCCCCCGATAAGAAACTGGTAATTTCTAAAAAAATTACTGATGGCGTACCCTTTCCGGCCAGAGGATAAGTTACGCTGGGAGATATCCCCTAGGGTGGATAAGGCGCTCACACGGTTGTCAAAAAAGGTGGCACTGCCGTTTTAGGAACGGCCACTTTGAAGGTACCTGTTGATAAAAAGCAGGAGGCTATCCTGAAGTCTGTATTTACACACTCAGGTACTAGACTGAGACCTGCAGATAGTGCTGCTGCAGCGTGGTCGGTGACCCTGTCAAACATGAGAACATATTAAAGACGTCGTCTTATATATGAGGGATGCACAGAGGGATATTTTGCCGGCTGGCATCCAAAATGAATGTAATGTCCATTCTGTCAGGAGGGTATTAGAGACCTGTCACTGGACAGGTGATGCTGACTTTAAAAGGCGCATAGAGATTCTGCCTTATAAGGGTGAGGAATTATTTGGGGATGGTCTCTGGGACCTCGTATCCACAGCAACAGCTGGGAAGAAATATTTTTACCTCAGGTTTCCTCACAGACTAAGAAAGCACTGTATTATCAGGTACAGTCCTTTCGGCTTCAGAAAAGCAAGCGGGTCAAAGGCGCTTCCTTTCTGTACAGAGACATGGGAAGAGGGAAAAAGCTGCACCAGTCAGCCTGTTCCCAGAATCAAAATTCTTCTCTCGCTTCCTCTGAGTCCACAGCATGACGCGGGGGCTCCACAGGTGTAGCCAGGTACGGTGGGGGGCCGTCTCAAAAATTTCAGCGATCAGTGGGCTCGCTCACAGGTGGATCCCTGTTTCATTCAAGTAGTATTTCAGGGGTACAAGCTGGAATTCGAGATGTCTCCCCCCCGCCGTTTCCTCAAATATGCCTTGCCGACAACTCCCTCAGGCAGGGAGGCTGCGCTAGAGGCAATTAATAAACTGTATTCCCAGCAGGTAATACTCAAGGTGCCCCTACTTCAACAAGGACGGGGTTACTATTCCACACGGTTTGGGGTACCGAAACCGCATGGTTCGGTGTGACCCATTTTATAT
The DNA here is from genome assembly GCF_028390025.1 of Pseudophryne corroboree. Taxonomy (NCBI): domain Eukaryota; kingdom Metazoa; phylum Chordata; class Amphibia; order Anura; family Myobatrachidae; genus Pseudophryne; species Pseudophryne corroboree. The sequence goes on from NC_086447.1 coordinate 752,661,269, forward strand.
TTAAAATCCTTGAACACATACATAAAAAAAATTCAAGTTCAAGATGAAATCGCTCAGGGCGGTTATTGCAAGCCTGGACGAGGGGGATTACATGGGATCCCGGGACATCAAGGATGCTTACCTGCATGTCCCCATTTACCATCCTCGCCAGGAGTACCTCAGATTTGTGGTACAGGATTACCATTACCAAGTCCAGACACTGCCGTTTGGACTGTACATGGCACCGAGGGTGTTTACCAAGGTAATGGCCGAAATGATGATACTCCTTCGAAAAAAGGGAGTTTTAATTATCCCGTACTTGGACAATCTCCTTATAAGGGCAAGGTCCAAGGAGCAGTTGCTAGTCGGGGTAGCACTATTTTGGAAAATGCTACAACAGCACGGTTGGATTCTAAACAGTCCAAAGTCACAGCTGGTTCCTACGACACGTCTACTGTTCCTGGGGATGGTTCTGGACACGGAACAGAAATAAGTGTTTCTCCCGGAGGAGAAAGCCAAGGAGCTGTCATCTCTAGTCAGAGACCTCCTGAAGCCAAAACAGGTATCGGTGCATCATTGCACGCGAGTCCTGGGAAAAATGGTAGCTTCCTACGAAGCAATCCCATTCGGCAGGTTCCATGCAAGAACTTTTCAGTGGGACCTGTTGGACAAGTGGTCCGGATCACATCTTCAGATGCATCGGCTGATAACCCTGTCTTCAAGGACCAGGGTATCTCTACTGTGGTGGCTGCAGAGTGCCCATCTTCAAGAGGGCCGCAGGTTCGGCATACAGGACTAGGTCCTAGTGATCATGGATGCCAGCCTTTGAGGCTGGGGGGCAGTCACACAGGGAAGAAACTTCCAGGGACTTTGGTCAAGTCAGGTGACTTCCCTACACATAAATATTCTGGAACTGAGGGCCATTTACAATGCCCTGAGTCAGGCAAGGCCTCTGCTTCAAAACCAGCCGGTACTGATCCAATCAGACAACATCACGGCAGTCGCCCATGTAAACCAACGGGGCGGCACAAGAAGCAGGATGGCGATGGCAGAAGCCACAAGGATTCTCCGATGGGCGGAAAATCATGTGTTAGCACTGTCAGCAGTGTTCATTCCCGGAGTGGACGACTGGGAAGCAGATCTTCTCAGCAGACACGACCTCCACCCGGGAGAGTGGGGATTTCATCCAGAAGTCTTCCAAAGGATTGTACACCATTGGGAAAGGCCACAGGTGGACATGATGGCATCCCGCCTCAACAAAAAGCTATAAAAGATATTGCGCCAGGTCAAGGGACCCTCAGGCGATAGCTGTGGACGCTCTGGTAACACCGTGGGTGTACCAGTCGGTTTATGTGTTCCCCCCTCTGCCTCTCATATAAAAGGTACTGAGAATAATAGGAAGGCGAGGAGTAAGAACGATACTCGTGGTTCCGGATTGGCCAAGAAGAGCTTGGTACCCAGAACTTCAAGAACTTATATCAGAGGACCCATGGCCTCTGCCGCTCAGACAGGACCTGCGGCAGCAGGGGCCCTGTCTGTTCCAAGACTTACCGCGGCTACGTTTTGACGGCATGGCGGTTGAACGCCGGATCCTAAAGGAAAAGGGCATTCCGGAGGAAGTCATTCCTACGCTGATTCAAGCCAGGAAAGATGTAACTGCAAAACATTATCACCGCATATGGCGGAAATATGTTGCTTGGTGTGAGGCCAAAAAAGGCCCCAACAGAGGAATTTCAACTAGGTCGATTTCTGCATTTCCTACAAGCAGGAGTGTCTATGGGCCTAAAATTAGGCTCCATTAAGATACAGATCTCGGCTCTGTCGATTTTCTTCCAGAAAGAACTAGCTTCAGTACCTGAAGTTCAGACATTGTAAAAGGAGTGCTGCATATTCAGCCCCCGGTTGTGCCTCCAGTGGCACCTTGGGTTCTCAACGTGGTGTTGAGTTTCTTAAAATCACATTGGTGTGAGCCACTAAAAACCGTGGATCTAAAATATCTCACGCGGAAAGTGGTCATGTTATTGGCCTTGGCTTCGGCCAGGCGTGTATCAGAATTGGCGGCTTTGTCATATAAAAGTCCTTTTCTGATTTTCCATATGGATAGGGCAGAATTGAGGACTCGTCCCCAGTTTCTCCCTAAGGTGGTATCAGCTTTTCACTTGAACCAACCTATTGTAGTGCCTGCGGCTACTAGGGACTTGGAGGATTCCAAGTTACTGGACGTAGTCAGGGCCTTGAAAAATTATGTTTCCAGGACGGCTAGAGTCAGGAGAACTGACTCGCTGTTTATCCTGTATGCACCCAACAAACTGGGTGCTCCTGCTTCTAAGCAGACTATTGCTCGCTGGATTTGTAGCACAATTCAGCTGGCGCATTCTGCGGCTGGACTACCGCAGCCAAAATCTGTAAAAGCCCATTCCACAAGGAAGGTGGGCTCATCTTGGGCAGCTGCCCGAGGGGTCTCGGCTTTCCAACTTTGCCGAGCTGCAACTTGGTCAGGGGCAAACACGTTTGCTAAATTCTACAAAATTGATACCCTGGCTGAGGAGGACCTGGAGTTCTCTCATTCGGTGCTGCAGAGTCATCCGCACTCTCCCGCCCGTTTGGGAGCTTTGGTATAATCCCCATGGTCCTTACGGAGTTCCCAGCATCCACTAGGACGTCAGAGAAAATAAGATTTTACTCACCGGTAAATCTATTTCTCGTAGTCCGTAGTGGATGCTGGGCGCCCATCCCAAGTGCGGATTGTCTGCAATACTTGTATATAGTTATTGCCTAACTAAAGGGTTATTGTTGATCTGTTGAGAGGCTCAGTTATATTCATACTGTTAACTGGGTATAGTATCACGAGTTATACGGTGTGATTGGTGTGGCTGGTATGAGTCTTACCCGGGATTCAAAATCCTTCCTTATTATGTCAGCTCGTCCGGGCACAGTGTCCTAACTGAGGCTTGGAGGAGGGTCATGGTGGGAGGAGCCAGTGCACACCAGGTGACCTAAAGCTTTCTTTAGTTGTGCCCAGTCTCCTGCGGAGCCGCTATTCCCCATGGTCCTTACGGAGTTCCCAGCATCCACTACGGACTACGAGAAATAGATTTACCGGTGAGTAAAATCTTATTATAGTCAACACTGTTATTTCATCTAATGTATCCCTGAGCCCGGGCGGAGGGAGAGGCAGGGCGACGACCCAGTCTCTCTCCTCCCAGTGCCTCCTTATAGCTGTCTTCCAGCACATGATTCCACTCTTCTGCGCCTTACGGTGCATATCTCGCATGCTATTTGATCTTTTTAGTTCAAATAGCGTTGCATCCAGTTTAAATAGCACTGTGTGCATTGTCCCATGCGATGCACGCTCCCGTCTAGTCCATATATCATGGCAAAATAGTATGTGCAGGCAGGTATTTTTGCACCACATTGCATATAGGCCCTCATTCCGAGTTGTTCGCTCGTTAATTTTCTTCGCATCGCAGCGATTTTCCGCTAACTGCGCATGCGCAATGTTCGCACTGCGGCTGCGCCAAGTAAATTTGTTAAGAAGTTTGGTATTTTACTCACGGCATTATGAGGTTTTTTCTTCGTTCTGGTGATCGTAGTGTGATTGACAGGAAGTGGGTGTTTCTGGGCGGAAACTGGCTGTTTTATGGGTGTGTGAAAAAACGCTGCCGTTTCTGGGAAAAACGCGGGAGTGGCTGGAGAAACGGGGGAGTGTCTGGGCGAACGCTGGGTGTGTTTGTGACGTCAAACCAGGAACGACAAGCACTGAACTGATCGCACTGGAAGAGTAAGTCTCGAGCTACTCAGAAACTGCACAGAAAAATCTTTTCGCAATAATAAGAATTTACTTACCGATAATTCTATTTCTCATAGTCCGTAGTGGATGCTGGGGACTCCGAAAGGACCATGGGGAATAGCGGCTCCGCAGGAGACTGGGCACAAAGTAAAAGCTTTAGGACTAGCTGGTGTGCACTGGCTCCTCCCCCTATGACCCTCCTCCAAGCCTCAGTTAGGATACTGTGCCCGGACGAGCGTACACAATAAGGAAGGATTTTGAATCCCGGGTAAGACTCATTACCAGCCACACCAATCACACCGTACAACTTGTGATCTGAACCCAGTTAACAGCATGATAACAGAAGGAGCCTCTGAAAAGATGGCTCACAACAACAATAACCCGATTTTTGTAACAATAACTATGTACAAGTAATGCAGACAATCCGCACTTGGGATGGGCGCCCAGCATCCACTACGGACTATGAGAAATAGAATTATCGGTAAGTAAATTCTTATTTTCTCTAACGTCCTAGTGGATGCTGGGGACTCCGAAAGGACCATGGGGATTATACCAAAGCTCCCAAACGGGCGGGAGAGTGCGGATGACTCTGCAGCACCGAATGAGAGAACTCCAGGTCCTCCTCAGCCAGGGTATCAAATTTGTAGAATTTAGCAAACGTGTTTGCCCCTGACCAAGTAGCTGCTCGGCAAAGTTGTAAAGCCGAGACCCCTCGGGCAGCCGCCCAAGATGAGCCCACTTTCCGTGTGGAATGGGCTTTTATAGATTTTGGCTGTGGCAGGCCTGCCACAGAATGTGCAAGCTGAATTGTACTACAAATCCAACGAGCAATCGTCTGCTTAGAAGCAGGAGCACCCAGCTTGTTGGGTGCATACAGGATAAACAGCGAGTCAGATTTTCTGACTCCAGCCGTCCTGGAAACATATATTTTCAGGGCCCTGACTACGTCCAGCAACTTGGAATCCTCCAAGTCCCTAGTAGCCGCAGGCACCACGATAGGTTGGTTTAAGTGAAATGCTGAAACCACCTTAGGGAGAAATTGAGGACGAGTCCTCAATTCTGCCCTGTCCGTATGAAAAATTAGGTAAGGGCTTTTATAGGATAAAGCCGCCAATTCTGATACACGCCTGGCTGAAGCCAGGGCTAACAGCATTACCACTTTCCAAGTGAGATACTTCAAGTCCACAGTGGTGAGTGGTTCAAACCAATGTGATTTTAGGAATCCCAACACTACATTGAGATCCCAAGGTGCCACTGGAGGCACAAAAGGAGGCTGTATATGCAGTACTCCCTTGACAAACGTCTGAACTTCAGGTACAGAAGCTAGTTCTTTTTGGAAGAATATCGACAGGGCCGAAATTTGAACCTTAATGGACCCTAATTTGAGGCCCATAGACAGTCCTGTTTGCAGGAAATGCAGGAATCGACCCAGTTGAAATTCCTCCGTAGGGGCCTTCCTGGCCTCGCACCACGCAACATATTTACGCCAAATACGGTGATAATGTTGTACGGTTACATCCTTCCTGGCTTTGATCAGGGTAGGGATGACTTCATCCGGAATGCCTTTTTCCTTCAGGATCCGGCGTTCAACCGCCATGCCGTCAAACGCAGCCGCGGTAAGTCTTGGAACAGACATGGTCCCTGCTGGAGCAGGTCCTGTCTTAGAGGTAGAGGCCACGGGTCTTCCGTGAGCATCTCTTGAATTTCCGGGTACCAAGTCCTTCTTGGCCAATCCGGAGCCACGAGTATAGTCTTTACTCCTCTCCTTCTTATGATTCTCAGTACTTTTGGTATGAGAGGAAGAGGAGGGAACACATACACTGACCGGTACACCCACGGTGTTACCAGAGCGTCCACAGCTATTGCCTGAGGGTCCCTTGACCTGGAACAATATCTGTCCAGTTTTTTGTTGAGGCGAGACGCCATCATGTCCACCTTTGGTTTTTCCCAACGGTTTACAATCATGTGGAAGACTTCCGGGTGAAGTCCCCACTCCCCCGGGTGAAGATCGTGTCTGCTGAGGAAGTCTGCTTCCCAGTTGTCCACTCCCGGAATGAACACTGCTGACAGTGCTATCACATGATTTTCCGCCCAGCGAAGAATCCTTGCCACTTCCGTCATTGCCCTCCTGCTTCTTGTGCCGCCCTGTCTGTTTACGTGGGCGACTGCCGTGATGTTGTCCGACTGGATCAATACTGGCTGACCCTGAAGCAGAGGCCTTGCCTGACTTAGGGCATTGTAAATGGCCCTTAGTTCCAGGATATTTATGTGAAGTGACGTTTCCATGCTTGACCACAAGCCCTGGAAATTTTTTCCCTGTGTGACTGCTCCCCAGCCTCTCAGGCTGGCATCCGTGGTCACCAGGACCCAATCCTGAATGCCGAATCTGCGGCCCTCTAGGAGATGAGCACTCTGTAACCACCACAGGAGAGACACCCTTGTCCTTGGAGATAGGGTTATCCGCTGATGCATTTGAAGATGCGATCCGGACCATTTGTCTAGCAGATCCAACTGAAAAGTTCTTGCGTGGAATCTGCCGAATGGAATCGCTTCGTAAGAAGCCACCATCTTTCCCAGGACCCTTGTGCACTGATGCACTGACACCTGGCCTGGTCTTAGGAGTTTCCTGACTAGGTCGGATAACTCCCTGGCTTTCTCTTCCGGGAGAAACACCTTTTTCTGTACTGTGTCCAGAATCATCCCTAGGAACAGCAGACGTGTCGTCGGAATCAGCTGCGATTTTGGAATATTTAGAATCCATCCGTGCTGTCGTAGTACTATTTGCGATAGTGCTACTCCGACCTCTAACTGTTCTCTGGACCGTGCCCTTATCAGGAGATCGTCCAAGTAAGGGATAATTAAGACGCCTTTTCTTCGAAGAAGAATCATCATTTCGGCCATTACCTTGGTAAAGACCCGGGGTGCCGTGGACAATCCAAACGGCAGCGTCTGAAACTGATAGTGACAGTTCTGTACCACAAACCTGAGGTACCCTTGGTGAGAAGGGCAAATTGGGACATGGAGGTAAGCATCCTTGATGTCCAGAGACACCATGTAGTCCCCTTCTTCCAGGTTCGCTATCACAGCTCTGAGTGACTCCATCTTGAACTTGAACCTTTTTATGTAAGTGTTCAAGGTTTTCAGATTTAAAATGGGTCTCACCGAGCCGTCCGGCTTCGGTACCACAAACAGCGTGGAGTAATACCCCTTTCCCTGTTGTAGGAGGGGTACCTTGATTATCACTTGCTGGGAATACAGCTTGTGAATGGCTTCCAATACCGCCTCCCTGTCGGGGGTAGACGTTGGTAAAGCAGACTTCAAGAACCGGCGAGGGGGAGACGTCTCGAATTCCAATTTGTACCCCTGAGATACTACCTGCAGGATCCAGGGGTCCACTTGCGAGTGAGCCCACTGCGCGCTGAAATTCTTGAGACGGGCCCCCACCGTGCCTGAGTCCGCTTGTAAGGCCCCAGCGTCATGCTGAGGACTTGGCAGAAGCGGGGGAGGGCTTCTGGTCGTGGGAAGAAGCTGTCTGTTGTAGTCTTTTTCCCCTTCCTCTGCCCCGGGGCAGATATGAGTGGCCTTTTGCCCGCTTGCCCTTATGGGGACGAAAGGACTGAGCCTGAAAAGGCGGTATCTTTTTCTGCTGCGAGGTGACTTGGGGTAAAAAGGTGGATTTCCCAGCCGTTGCCGTGGCCACCAGGTCCGATAGGCCGCCCCCAAATAACTCCTCCCCTTTATACGGCAATACTTCCATATGCCGTTTGGAATCCGCATCCCCTGACCACTGTCGCGTCCATAATCCTCTTCTGGCAGAAATGGACATCGCACTTACTCTTGATGCCAGAGTGCAAATGTCTCTCTGTGCATCTCGCATATATAGGAATGCATCCTTTAAATGCTCTATAGTCAATAATATATTGTCCCTGTCCAGGGTATCAATATTTTCAGTCAGGGAATCCGACCAAGCCACCCCAGCACTGCACATCCAGGCTGAGGCGATTGCTGGTCGCAGTATAACACCAGTATGTGTGTATATACTTTTAAGGATATTTTCCAGCCTCCTATCTGCTGGCTCCTTAAGGGCGGCCGTTTCTGGAGACGGTAATGCCACTTGTTTTGATAAGCGTGTGAGCGCCTTATCCTCCCTAGGGGGTGTTTCCCAACGAGCCCTAACCTCTGGTGGGAAGGGATATAGTGCCAATAATTTTTTAGAAATTAGCAGTTTTCTGTCGGGGGTAACCCACGCTTCATCACACACTTCATTCAATTCATCTGATTCAGGAAAAACTACGGGTAGTTTTTTCACACCCCACATAATACCCCTTTTTGTGGTACTTGCAGTATCAGAGATGTGCAAAACCTCCTTCATTGCCGTGATCATGTAACGTGTGGCCCTACTGGAAAATACGTTTGTTTCTTCACCGTCGACACTGGAGTCAGTGTTTGTGTCTGGGTCCGTGTCGACCCACTGAGGTAATGGGCGTTTAATAGCCCCTGCCTGGACAGGCACTAACTGAGCTGCCGGCTGTCTCATGTCGTCAACAGTTTTCTGTAACGTGCCGACACTGTCACGTAATTCCTTAATTACGGCCATCCATTCAGGTGTCGACTCCCTAGGGGGTGACATCACCATTATAGGCAATTGCTCCGCCTCCACATCATTTTCCTCCTCATACATGTCGACACACACGTACCGACACCCAGCACACACACAGGGAATGCTCTGATAGAGGACAGGACCCACTTAGCCCTTTGGGGAGACAGAGGGAGAGTTTGCCAGCACACACCAGAGCGCTATATATGTATAGGGACAACCTTACAATAAGTGTCTATCCCTTATAGCTGCTTATATCTGTTATTTTGCCAAATAAGTGCCCCCCTCTCTTTTTTACCCTGTTTCTGTAGTTGCAGGATGCAGGGGAGATTCTGGGAGCCTTCCTACCAGCGGAGCTGTGTGGGAAAAATGGCGCTGTGTGCTGAGGAGATAGGCCCCGCCCCCTTCACGGCGGGCTCTTCTCCCGCTTTTTTCTGGAAAACTGGCAGGGGTTAAATACATCCATATAGCCCAGGAGCTATATGTGTGTCAAAGTCAGAAAAATATCTCTATACACACTGCCATATTTGCACCTCATACACGTCCGCGCTGCGCATGCGTACGCTCTCCCGTGCGTGCGCATACTCACAGTCGCGGGCACCCGCAGGCGCACGGTATGCGTATTTACGGTAGAGTTTATGTGTTCGTAGCGTGCGACCCAATCGTTACATATTTTCACTATATAATGTATTTTGTAGATCATGGTCCCTTTGATAGATTCTGAAAGTTTGGTTAATATAGAATGTTCATGAACAGAGAAGTCCCTCTTTGTTTGATACGAAGGGTCAGACAGGAGTAATACAGTGGTGTTTAGTACCCATCGGAAGAGTATTTAATTAGCAATATTCCGGTGTTGGTTTGAAGCGGATTAATCGCTCGTGCGAATAGTTATGGACATAAGAAGTTTATGAACATTTACTGTATTTGCACTTACTTATCCATGCGGCGGGAAACCCAGTTTCCCTCCCACCTGAGCTGTTGAAAATAGTCACGGCCCACCTGTATGAATCAACCTATGACCTTTTGTTATAATGCTAGGAGGAATTCCTGTGTCCAATGAACAATGAGATTGTAGGGACCATTGAATTGTATTGTGTGTGGGGCATAAATAGACAAGCCGATCACATCCAGCTGTGGTTAAGAGCAGGATCTAAGTGTGTCCGTTGCTCTTCCAACAGAGCTCTGCGGCGCACCCCCTGCTGAACATTTCATTGGCTCTATCCCAGGAGCCCTGATAACCACTGCAGGCGAAACTAGTTGATCCTCAGCACGCATCCAGTCTGCCGGCAGACACTGATGTTTTTTTCTGAAGCTGCAGTGTGAAGAAGTAAGTCTACACTTGGGATATAAACACTTCTGAAAGTTTTTTTATGAGCAGAGCCCAATTTTAGGACTCCAGGGACACTGTTTGTATTGCACGACTGAAAACCAATATGGGACTTTAATGAAAATTGGAATAATTATTCCTAAACAGAGTGAGTAATGCGCCCAGGTGTTTCACTCAATTGTGTTATGTGTATGTATGTTTTGTCTCAATGTTAGTATACCAGTATTAGGAATCACTTTAGGGTAATTTAAGCCCACCTGTATGAGAGAGGAATAGTATTCCAACTTTTATTATCATATGATGAATGATATTGAAATCTTTTTAGAAAAATAAAATATATATATTTTTTTATATGAAAATTGTGATTTACATTTGTGAATATAGCGTCAAGTACCCGATTAATAGCTCTGGGAGTACATTTCTTGCATCAGAAGATGTGAACTGGACCAATTGTTCAGGAGATCCAATTGAAAAGGTCTGGCATGGAACCTTCCATTCTGGATCGCCTCATACGAGGCTACCGTCTTCCCCAACAATTTTATGCAGAGATGAATGGATACTCGAGCAGGTCGGAGAACCATGCGAACCACTGCCTGGAGTGTTCTCGTTTTGTCCTCTGGGAGGAACACTTTCTGTGCTACAGTGCCCAGTAGCATGCCCAGAAACAGGAGCCGCTAAGATGGCTCCAGGTGGGACTTCTGTAGATTAAGGATCCATCCATGTCGTGACAGAAGTTGGATAGTGTGGTCTATATGGAGCAATAGAAGCTCCCTGGAACTCACTTTTATCAGGAGATCGTCCAGGTAAGGGACCACATTGACCCCCTGAATCGGGAGCTGGAACATCATTTCCGCCATCACCTTTGTGAACACCCTCGTGACGTAGACAGGCCGAAGGGTAATGCCTGGAACTGGTAGTGATCATTCAGCAGGGCAAACCTCAGATAGGCCTGATGAGGCCAAATGGGCAAATGGAGAAAAGCGTCCTTGATATCCAGGGATACCAGGAATTCCTGTTCTTCCAGGCCTGCAATCACTGCTCTCAAAGATTCCATCTTGAACTTTAAAACTTTCAGATAAGGGTTCAAGGACTTCAGATTCAAAATCGGTCTTACTGACCCGTCTGGTTTTGGCATTACGAACAGATTGTAGTAGTAACCCTGTCTTTGTTGTTGTAGTGGTACTGGAACAATGACCCGAGACCGAACCAGCTTGTTGATGGCCAGCAGCAGCGTAACATGCGTATCCTCCAAAGCTGGTAAACTTGATTTGAAAAATCGTTGCGGAGGAGCACCGCCGAACTCCAGCTTGTATCCGTGAAAGATGCGCTCCCTTGTCCAGGCATCCTGGCAGGAACTTTCCCAGATGTGGCTGAAGTGACGCAACTGAGCTCCTACCTAGAGATCCCCTTGGGGTGGGCGGGCACCGTCATGCTGAGACTTTAGTGGAGGCTGAACTGGTGCCCTGTTCCTGAGAGCCGGCAATGGCTGGTTTCTTAGGCTCACCTCTGGTGCCTCTAGCTGCGTTGGAGGCTCCTCTGGCCCTAGATCAAAATCTGGTGGATCGAAAGGACTGAGTAGATAGTCCTGCATAGGTACAACTAGCTGGCGGGGCACCTGAGGGAAGAAACGCCCCTCCCCCCTTAACTCCCACGACGCAGGTATGCTGTTGCCCAAACAGCATACCGATATTAATAAAAGTTTGAAATAAAACTGAAGAAAACTTTGGAACTTTGAAAAGTGCATCCTCTCCTGAGGGCACTTTTTCTAAACTGCCTGTGGGAGGGGGCATAGAAGGGAGGAGCCAGCATACCCAATTGAAGAAATTTAAAGTGCACTGGCTCCTTTGGACCCCGTATATACCCATCGTACTAATGTGTCCCCAATATCCATTATGGATGCTAGAGAAATATGTGCTAGCAGAATAAAGGCCTTAGGGGCCCATTTATCAATTAATATTTGCGGTTGTGTGCCCAAAAACACCCATTTTTAGGGGTTAGCTGCACATTAAGTATCCCTGGTATGTAAAAGGTTTCTATGAGGGATGTGATGCTGCCCCATGTATCAATATCAGGAAACTGTTCCCCGCAGCTACCGCAAAAGATTACGGTAGCCCAATATTGCCTATGAACTACAGATTGGGAAAAGTAGATCCAGCTGGGTTCCCCGGGAACCTTTCGCCGGAAATGCCTCAGTGCAACACGGTCACAAAGTTTACAGGGTCAAGAGGTCAACATGGAAATGTTCGACACAAAAAAAATGTAGACAGTTATTTTTTTGGGGGGTGTTTTGTCACTTTTCTGCCACAAACATGCCCCATTAGTGTACCACGTTTGCTTGCCATGCTTCGTGCAAGGTTACTATTCCCCATCTCAGTTCATGTGGATGGTAAAGTATGAAAAAGTTGAAAAAAAAAAAAAAAAGGTGTCGACCTAATGCATGTCTACATTAGTGGTCTACCTGTTGACTGTAGATCTTTTCAGTGTAGGTCTATAGACAGGATACCCTTAATATTCAACCTCCCTTTGTATCACTATATTACAGTGGTTCTCAAACTCGGTCCTCAGGACCCCACACGGTTCACGTTTTCCATGTCACCCAGCAGCTGCACTGTGTATTACCAACTGTCACATTTTAAAAATCTACAGGTGACCTGCAAAACATGAACCGTGTGTGGTCCTGAGGACCGAGTTTGAGAACCTGTGCTATAGTACAATGAGATTTGAATCTCGTTCTTAAAGGCTCACCAGTCCCAACCTTCGAAGACCACTGGAAATGTAACCATGAAGACATTTTTTTCTCCTGGGTAGCTCTTCAGCAAGAAGAGCAACTGAGGTTAGTGCTCTATCCTGTCAGTCACCCTTCTTAAAATTCCATGAAAATAGAGGCTGTTCAGAACAAAGGGCAGTTTCCTGTTACTATATCAACAGGAAATTGTGGTTGCCTCATTACCAGACACCACTCAGACAGATCCTAGAGGTTCTCTTCATGCCCTAGACATAGGTCCAAATAAATCCATAGTGCTTGTACTAAGTCGTACAAAGCAATCCATTGCCCATTTGCAGGTAGCAATCAATTTGGCCAGGTCTGTAGGGTCTTCTTGCAGTTTTAGGACGTTACAACTACAGTATACCCCAATGGAAGAAATAAATTATTTATTTTCTCTTACGTCCTAGAGGATGCTGGGGTCCATTTTAGTACCATGGGGTATAGACTTTTCAACAGTGTGAACTGGATCCTCCCTCTATGCCCCTTCCTCCAGACCTCAGTTTAGAAAATGTGCCCAGGAGGCTGGATGCATACTAGTGAAGCTCTACAGAGCTTTGCTGGAAAAATACTTTCTTAGGTTTTTTATTTTACAGGGAAGCTGCTGGCAACCGCTTCCCTGCTTCGTGGGACTTGGGGGGGGGGGGGGGGGGAGGGGGAGGGGAGTAGGAACCAACTTCTCAATTAGTTAATGGTTCTGCTTCTGCTGGCAGGACACCATAGCTCCTGAAGGGTACTGAACACGGCCCAAGCCTGGCCAGCGTTCACTCCCACAGCACTGCTGCCACCCCCTAACAGAGCCAGAAGGCTGGTGAGTATATTACCATAGTTCTGCAGAAAGGGGATCCTCCGGTCATCATTGGCGGCATACAGGTGCGCACGCGCCATGTCTCTCAGCACAAGGGTGCAGAGCGCGGGGGGGGGGGGGCGAGCGCTCTGAGGGCATGTTTTAAAACCTTCCTCTCACTGGCAAAAAGGGTACATACGTGTACAGCGCTAATGTGCCATCCCCAGCCAGTATAAATATTACATTGCTGAGGCTGAAGGGGGGCTTCTCCTCAGACTTGTCAGAACACTCACTGGGTGCCATTTTCTCCAGCAGAAACTCCAGTGTGAAGCTCCTGAATGCTGTTTCTCCTCATGACAACGCTGATACAAGTACAGGGTGTTATAAAAGGGGCAGAGAGTGTTCATTATAATTAGGTCTGTGGGCCTATTATTGGTATATGTTCTGTAAGTGGGTAATATTTCCACAATTCACAATAAGGCGCAGTGTGTGGACTGGCAAATCCCTCTGTGTCTCTCTGACAGACTAGTGTGGGTCTGTCCCCAATAGCTCCCCTGTGTGATAGGGGGTGTGGAGGGGGGGGGGGGAGGGGTGTGTGTGTGTGTGTGTGTGTGTGTGTGTGTGTGTGTGTGTGTGTGTGTGTGTGTGTGTGTGTGTGTATATATATATAAATGTGTAACATGTCAGACATTGGGGAGGGTTCTTCCCAGGAAGAACCCATTTTAGATGCACAAAAGGGTAATGTGGTGGCCCTTCCCTCTTGGAAGGACCCAGAGTGGGTGAGAATGTTGCAAAAGAATATGTCAATGCTTGCAAAGAAATTCTCTGAGTCTGAACAACAGACTAAATATTGGAGGCAGTCTGTGGAGGATGCACTGTTTACTGACCCCTCCATATCATCCACTCGGGTCCCATCCAGTTCCCAGAAAAGGTCTCTGGCCCAGATAATGCAAGGGGACACACACAGATTCCGACTCTGACGTCGACACTGGGCATTTGAGAGGGGTAGACCCCAAATTAGCCAAAAGCATACAATGTATGATAGTTGCTATAAAGGAAGTGTTGGAGTTTCCTGAAACAACACTGGTCCCAGAGGAAAAGGATTATTTTAAATTAAATAAAAAGCAGGTTGTGACTTTTCCTCCTTCAAAGGATTTAAATGCGTTCTTTGAAGAATCCTGGGCTAACCCTGAGAAGAAATTTACCCTTCCCAGAAGGATACGTGTAGCATACCCCTTCCCTGAGGAAGACAGGCACAAATGGGAGACACCCCCAATGATAGACACCTCAGTTTCTCGGCTAAGAAAATAGTTTTGCCTTCCCCTGGTTCAGCCTCCGTAAAAGATCCAGCTGACCGTAAATTAGAAACAACCCTAAAATCCATATATACGGCTAACGGAACGGTGCTCAGGCCCACCATTGCTTGTGGGTGGGTAGGTAACGCTGTGGGAAAAATGGTCTGACAACTTGCTTGTTAACATAGACACAGTTGACAGGGATGAAATAGTCCTAACTCTCAGCCATATCAAAGATGCTGCAGGTTACTTAGTTGAAGCTATGAAGGATATTGGGTTGCTGAGCTCAAGATCCTCCGCTATGGCGATTTCAGCCCGCAGGGCGCTGTGGATCCGCCAATGGAATGCTGATGCGGAATTAAAAAAGAATATTGAGGCGCTTCCTTACAATGGAGAAGCCCACTTTGGAGACAAGCTGGATGCCATGATTTCAACAACTACATCAGGCAAGTCAGCATTTCTGCCTTCAGCAGCTGCTCCACCTAGGAAAGGATTTCATTCTCATAACATGCAATCCTTTCGTCCCAACAAGTCCAAAAAGGCAAAGGGTACCTCCTTCTTCGCAGGAAGAGGTCGAGGAAGAGGTAAAAAATCAACACCATCAGGCTCACAGGAGCAGAAGTCAACAGCTACTTCT